>NC_030420.2:8862317-9054817 GCF_001660625.3 Ictalurus punctatus | reverse complement strand
CCTCACAGAGGTCTGAATCCTTCCTCACACTCCATAGATATGCAAAGCTGTTTGTGATTCTGAAAATGCAGTGTGTGAAGTCCTACATGTTGAAGTCCTTTTAAGTAATTTCTTATATCTGTAGTGACATCATATGCCATTGGAACTGGCATGTATTGTGGTGCTGTTATTTAATTTTTTTTTAATTCATCATAAACTAATTTGTTGTTCCGATCATGTATTGATGCATTTTAGGAGAAAAACATGATCGTTTACGTGGAGAGGAAAGTCCTGGAGGACCCCGCCATTGCTAACGACGAGAGCTTTGTGGCCGTGAAAAAGAGTTTTTGCACTTTTAGAGATGGTACACCATAGTTATTGGTTTGTTTGTCTTTTGTGGTGTCGTTTTTTCAGTGGTTATGTAATGCCTGACCTGCTTTACTTCTCGCAGATTATGATGACATCTCCAATCGGGTAGACTTCATCATTTGTTTGGGAGGAGATGGAACTTTGCTGTATGCTTCCTCCCTCTTCCAGGTACAGATGTAGGACTTGATTTATAAAGCAAAAGGAAACAAGCTCAAGTTCATATGTTATGACAGAAAGATTGCTCTACAGGAACATTGCAGATTCAGATTTGAGCTCGTGCCTGTGAATGTTGTGTGTGTTTAGGGACGGACAAATTTCTACATCCCAAAAAAAAAAAGATAACACTTGAAAATATCTTGAATATATGCAAATTTGATATTTCTTATGAGATCAATATCAAGTAAATATAATAATAATAATAATAATAATAATAATAATAATAATAATAATAATAATAATAATAATTCAATCACAGCCTGCTTTTTAGATGCTTTGACACATTTCGAGCTTTTTCTCATTGTAGTGGGAGATGATTTATAGAAATAAGTGCTTAAAATTAGAAAACGTCTGCCATTAGAACAAAACTATTTATTTTAAGCTTGAAATTCGTATACAAAACTTCTAGAAATAGGTTTAATAGTCATATGTTTAGTTTATTGTAATCAATAAAGTAGACTATTTTCAAGATATATTTTCACTTGGTAATGTTGTAATGTTTTGCAGTGTAGCCAGGATGCCCAGGACAAGCAGATTCCAGCTATCAGTTTTATTAAGTATAAAATTGAAGTAATATAGTATGCTGTCAATATGGGTTCTCCCCCTCTTTTTCGCTCATTAGCCAGAGGACAGTTACTGTCTTTTGGCTTTTGCAACTTAGCAAATGTTTTCATTTTATGCAAAAATCTGCAAAAGTATAAACCTATTTCATCATGGTTTACACAACATGCACTGCTGTGAAAAAGCATTTGCCACTTCCTGATTTCTTCTGTTTTTGTTTATATCTCATACTAAATGAAAACAAAATGAGATAAAACAAAGGCAACCTGAGTAAACACATAATGTATTTGCCCCCGTAATTACTAATTCCCCTAAATCTATGAAACTGCATTCGTAATGGAGTTCAGCTGGACTAGACGTCACAATAACACTATTGTGCATGTTGAACAATGCACAGTGTATGTGTAACTTCTTGGGTACTGCTATCAAACTGTTGTGTACATAGGGCTGGGCGATATGACAAATTTCATAATATGTATGATGATTGTATCATTTAGCTAAAAACCTGCTGGCAGAAGAGAAGCACTGGATTATGTTGAAAATTAGTAACCGTGAAAACTGAGTAATGGCTTGCACTGAAAAGGGGGAAATTTGTTGTTTAAAACGTCACAATTAATTAAAAACATTGAGCAAGAACAGCTTTTATATAGTTCCATTTAGTTTGTAATAATAATTTTAAAAGAACTAAAGCTTTTTGCTACATTTATATTATATTAGCATATCATAGCTTTATATGTCAGAGTGAGGGTCATATTATGGTGTGGTGCCTTGGATATATATTTTTTAACACTCAGATTGGCTGCCGAATTTACTCTACCTACGTCAATGTAAAGAAATACTACAGGGCAAAATCTGAATGCATCACTTCTCCAACATTTGCATTGCTGTGTTTGTGTTCATTCTAGGAGAGCGTTCCTCCAGTTATGCCCTTTCATTTGGGCTCTCTGGGCTTTCTGACACCTTTTAACTTCGACACCTACCAATCTCAGGTTACACAGGTTATTGAAGGTGAGTGTATAGGGATGTTGCAGTCTTGTTTAATATTAACAGGAACTGACTTTATCTGTTCCAATTTTACACACTTTGCTTCCCTGTTTCTTTTTAGTCCAGGAAATTTTTTTGTTTTTGTTCCTTTTGCAGCTCCTTTCCCATCAGCCAAGCCCTGATGTGTGCACTCATTTATATAACATTACACTTTTACAGAGAAGTGAGATGTTATTGAGAAGTCTAGTCCTGAAGTGACCTCACCCGGGGAACTTTCAACTTTCCCACTTGATTGTGTCATAGTTTTAGGGCCAGGCTTTGTGTGTGTGTGTGTGTGTGTGTGTGTGTGTATATATATATATATATATATATATAATGTATGTACGTATATATGGGGGGGGGGGGGGGGGGGGGTTGTTGTTTTTTTTTTTTTTTGCATCTGTGATGGTGTCAATTCATTTCTGATTACCACACATGAAATGGCACATCACCATACACCTATATGGTCGGAGCATGCAAACACAGTATCTATGAGTCTATGATCGTTTTAATCAGTATATTGTGCTGCAAATATGTTTTCTCATGAGGTCCAGTAGCTGTTTCTAGCAAGCAGCCAGAAAAAATTATGGGTGGCTCAAAGAATCAAAGTGTCACAAAATAAATAGTGTAGCATATTCCAAATGTTTTATCTTTTGACAGCCCTCAGTTAAAAAAAATATAGTATTATTGTCTGCTAGGGGGTTTACTCATTTGCTTGGAATCCAATTTTTACTGGTCTGTAAATGTTTCCACAGGCAACGCAGCCATAATCCTGCGGAGTCGACTGAAGGTAAAGGTGGTGAAAGAGAACTGGGAGAAAACCAGACCAAAGGAGAAAAATACAATCGTCGCAAACGAGTCAGGCCGCAGAACTATGCAATATCAAGTGAGTGATCGAGCATTGAGAGTCTCAGGGCAAAGGGTTGTCTGTGTATGTGTTTGTATGAAATAGGATACTTTGTTAAATTTCCTGTTGGTTGGGTTTCTAAAAACGAAGATCACAGTGCCTGATTACACTTGGAGACATATTTGAGATGTGTGTGAAGAAACGTATATTCACAAACGTGTGCGTGTGTGTGGTTATACCTAGCCACCATTGTGCTTTTTTTGGTTAGTTAATGTGTACCTGCATTTTTAAAAGGCCAGTGTTTGCTCCACATAGGTGATCTGTTCATGTGGTTTGTTAGCATTAGCCACAGATTGTTGTATGTCGCACTAACCACAAATTCCCTGTGCTTACGTGACTGGATGTGTTATTGTGTGCAGTCATTTAGTAAAGCCATGTAAGAATTATGCCTAACCTACAGTGTCTCTCTCTTTTTCTTTTTCTCTTTCTCTCTCGGGCTCTCTCTCTCTTTCTTTCTCTCTCGCTCTCTCTCTCTCTATCTCTCTCTCGCGCTCTCTCTCTCTCTCTCTGTCAGGTGCTAAATGAGGTCGTTGTGGACCGAGGTCCCTCCTCCTACCTCTCTAACGTTGATCTTTTCCTGGATGGTCACCTGATCACTACTGTACAAGGCGATGGTCAGTACTCCTATTAATAGCTGAATTCTGTTACTTATTACTTCTGCTATAAAACCTGAATGTGCCACTATTTCAAAGCTCAGCAACAATTTCCCTAATCTCCAAATTATCTCCACCTTGTCAGGAGTGATCGTGTCCACGCCAACAGGCAGTACTGCGTACGCCGTAGCAGCAGGAGCCTCCATGATCCACCCCAACGTCCCAGCCATCATGATCACTCCCATCTGTCCTCACTCACTCTCTTTCAGACCCATCGTAGTCCCTGCTGGCGTCGAGCTCAAGGTAACGCAAGACGCCAGAGACAAATTTAAAGCACTTTACCAGAGTTTCACTAATAATGGATGAGTAATAATCTACCAGTATGGAAAGGGAACTGAAATATAAACACCTTTATATAGCAAGGCTTGACTAATGGGAAAGCAGTAGCAAAAGGAAAGAAACTTCCAGGAACAGGAAAGGATAGTGTATAATCGAAGGCAATCACTTCATGTGATTACATTCCTGCACGTAGTTGTAGAACAGAGTAAGAACTAAACTCCCTGTTTTTGTGTGTTTTATGCTTGGTATTGTGCCATACAGCCTGATTATAATGAAATTTAGGACCTTATTCCTGTAGTGTTTACTGTAAAACCCAAAGTTTATGTACCTGTCCTTTACTTGTTACAACTTCACTATTTAGCATATTTCATACTGTATATGTCATATTCATGATTATATACACAGCACTGTTGGATTCTCGATTCTGATTGGTCAGAAGGTGTTGATTAATTTTCTCGAACATCAGCTCTGACGATAGTTCTGACTATAATTCACCTAAACATTCTCATTCACTTGTTTTTGCGAATGCGTTGTTATTTTACAAAGAAGAACGTCTATTTGTTGATATGGTAACATTTTCAGTGAGGACACGTTCGTTTAACATTTCTGGAAAGTGTCTCCGGTGTCACTGTCTTATATGTATCAGTGTTACGTTTTTGGACACAGGAGAGTTTCAGGATTCTGCACTTCCTTGTTCTCTAACCTGACAAGCTGCTTTTTTTGTTTTGTATCTAACTTCAAGAAAGAGAGGGGGAATAAAAGATAAATTTTTATTCATGACGTTGTTCTTTAATAAATAAGAATGGTCATCCTGGCTTAAGTGCTGTTGCAGAAGAGGAGTCTCGGAACTTAACTCCACTTTACATCACACCACCCCATCATTGATTATTTTCTTACAGTGGCACACCGTGTTGCATTTTATTCCTCACATAATTTACTTTTGACCATTTATATATGTGATAAACAGTTTATTGTATATGTAGTAAAACGTAGCGTCATGTCTTTGTCTCCACCATCATGTTTCCTGCCTTTAGTTCACAGCGAGCCATGATGGTACATTTGAATGTAATATTTCTTGAGATCTGGTTGAAATATGACTGACAATGCACTATGATATTCTGCCTTTAGATTATGCTATCACGTGAGGCCAGAAACAATGCATGGGTTTCCTTTGATGGGAGGAAACGGCAGGAGATTGGACATGGAGACAGGTGAGCGTTTAAGATCCTTGCAGTTACTGACTAAACCCCACTGGTAAAATGAACAGTACAAGTCCATACGAAACTCTCCGTACAATGGTGCTTGAACGTTTGTGAACCCTTTCGAATTTTCTATACCCACCGAAATACACACCTGATTGTCGTCCCATTGACTGAAAACACCCGGCTCTAATTTCACCTTCAAATGAACTGCTAATCCTAGAGCTTCACATGCTTTTGCCACTCACAGATATGCAATATAGGATCATTTTCCTCAATAAATAAATGATCAAGTATAATAATTTTTGTTTCATTTGTTTAATTAGGTTCTCTTTGTCTACTTTTAGGACCTGTGTGAAAATCTTATGATGTTTTAGGTCATATTTATTCAGAAATATAGAAAATTTCTAAAAGGTTCACAAACTTTCAAGCACCAATATATGTATGTATGTGTGTGTATATATATGTGTGTGTGTATGTATGTGTGTGTGTGTATATATATATATATATATATATATATATATAGATATAGATATAGATATAGATATATATAGATATATAGATAGATAGAGAGAGAGAGAGAGAGAGAGAGAGAGAGAGAGATATGGATGGATGGATCTCATGACGGACACGTATAACAACTGAAAAGCAGGACGGTGTGTAATTGTAATCCCATTCTGTCTGGTACCCAAAAACGTACATACATCCCTGGCCCCCAGGAATACCAGTGTCAGATTTGGGATACAATGGAGCCAGAACATTTATGTTGCCAAAAAAGGTCAGGGTAAACGACAATTGATCAGGTGCTGCACCAGATCCTAGAACATGAGCATTTGAGACGTGAAACCGATCCTGTAGTCATAAAGGATGTGAATAATTCAAATAGGAACATGGCTTACTTATTCTTACACTAGCCTTGTAGCTCCCATGCCAATCTAAAGAAGCAATGTTCACAGTGGACATGTGTTGGCTAATTGACTGCATTTGAACTAAGAGGAGGGATATTTAATATTTAATATTTTTCACCGAACAAGTTCTTTAAAGCCTAAAGTAGTTTAGCAAAACAGTGTAGACATTTTCACTGCCAGTCTTGAGACATACTGCCCTTGAAATACTGGGTTTAGGAGTTTTTCTTTCTTCTTCACATATACAGATCAAGTACATTTCTGTATAGTAACTTTCCTGAGCTCTGTACTGTTCCGCCCTGAATGCTGAAAGAATGCATTGTAAACAGGGGGGGAGAAATGATAAACTCATTAGTTAGCCCACAGGGGAAATGGAAGCTCCAGTGTGCTGGCCAGTCCCATGTTCTGGTTGCCTGGACACCTAATTAACTAGGCGAAAAAATGAAGACTGGAAGAAATGTACGAGTATATGATAACGAAGCACATCGTATTTTCTCTAGACCTGCCACAATATACTGTTCACACCGGTACAGTATCCCTAGTTCAAACCGGTAATACATTTGTATTAGCACTGGTTAGACACTAGATGACGCTATGGGGTAATGTTCGCTACGCAATGGCCTACAGTATACAATAACGCAAGGCAGCTTTGATTTTTATTTTTTAACAAAATATGAAACTGAAAAAAAAATGATCAAATTAAAATTCTGTTGTTTACCAAACCTCTACCAACACACCAAACAACAAATATATACACGTTTGTGCTGCCCCTCTGACCTCGCTCAGTTGTTCCTGTCAGTTAAATATAACGTCTTCTGTCCGTGCGCATGCTATGCTCCTCTGTAATTTTGATGCGTCGGTAAATAACTTTCAATGCGTTCATTTAATTTATTTCATCACACACTCTTCATTGTGTGACTATACATTATCTAATGCTGTTCTATTTGCTAAGATATTAATTTTATCGGAACTGTTATGTAAGTTTCATTCAGAATATTTTCCCCCCATTTTAACCGGTATAAAATTTCATACCGGTATCGTCCCTCATAGCTGGTATGACAATATACCCAGTCTTTCCACATTCCTCTGTGCCCCTGGCTCTGAAAAGATTGTCTTGTCATCTGTGTAAGCTAGTTAATCTGACCAGTGAAAATCCTTCTACTGTTAAGCAGATATTTGTATCGTAGCAGGCGTCAGGATTCAGAACAGGTTGGTTCCGAGGTTCCCAAACATTTTGGACAAATGACCCAAAATTGACATTATGAATTTTCTCTGACCCTAAGCCTTGACATTTTTAGCTTCTCCTTTTTAGGACATTGTCGTGTTTATTTTCTTGTGTTGATCCACCAAGTCAGTCACGCGGTGCATCGATGGAGAAATTCTTTTATTTATTTTTTTTGTTAAATATATATAAAGTGCAGAACTCCTACACTAGTACAGCGCATCAGTTGCACTAGTGTAGGAGTTCTGCAATAAAACTAGTTGAATACACAATCTGTTTCGATAGGTAGAGTGATCAGTTGTAATATTAATTTGTAAAATAAATGAAATATAAGGGGACTGCGTTTTGTCTTATGACCCCATTTGTAAATCAACCCCTGGTTTGAGAACCGCGGAGTTGTTTTTAGTCCCAGCATCAAGGTGCATCGCATCACCATAAAGTGCATTAAGCTTACCGTAACATACCAAATGCCTACATATTGTACCAAAGGAAACATTTTTCTGGCTGTTCAACCTACCTGCCTTTTGTGGGGGTTTTTAAGAATATCCTGGACTGCTTGTCAGGGACACCTGGGCTACCGAGTGGTCCATCCCTGTTTAAAGTTTTCCAATGTTTAGACTGAAATTTGGGTTGCATGTTATAGAATTAATGATTTACAGTTCTCCTCTTCTTTCTCCAGCATCACCATCACCACGTCGTGCTTCCCCGTCCCATCCATCTGTTTCCGGGACCCAGTGAACGACTGGTTTGAAAGTCTGGCTCAGTGTTTGCATTGGAACGTGCGCAAGAAGCAGAGCCACCTGAGCTCAGAGGAAGAGGAGTTTTGAGCATTTCCTCAGAAGCACTTTTGTTTCGTTTTTCTTCTTTTCTTTTCTTTTTTTTTATGCCTCTCTGGGACATGACATCCCACTTTTGACCACAGACTTTTGTGAAGCTGTTGATTCTTGGTCAATTTTGTGTGCTAGTAACCATTTTTTAAAAAAAAAAAATAATAATTAAAATATACAATTCTAATTTGTAGATGGTGTATGACATAACGGTCATAAAGTGCCAGGAATATTTCAAAGTAGTTTCATGATGACGCACTATGAGGAGTTCGAGTGAAACATCAGGTCTTGTTAGCTCGTGCATGAGGAGCATTTAAGCACCACAGCAATAACTGGATATCAATCAGAATCGTGCCTTAAATTACATAGAATGTTAGAAATCCTTCATGGGGTGTGTAACGACGTTTTACATTTGTGTATCATAGTTATAGATATTCTATAAATAAATGTCAGGCCAGAGGGACTCATTTGTGCAGGGCCCTGCACAAAAATAAAAGCTAGTACATTCATATTTTAGTACATTTTGATCTAAGAAACTACTGTTTAATTTTACGAGTCTTTCAGGTAAACATCCACCATGAAGTATTTGATTCCTAAGATCATAGTTCATTCCAGGTCAGTTGGGACCACTGTTTCTTTTTTTTTTCCCCCAGATTTAAGCTTTTGAGCAATATTTTATTAAGGAATTCTGGCTATCGGTTATTGTTGCCCCATTCCATCACCTTTTTGAGTTTCTAGTTATTTATGTATATTGAGTGTTCAGCAGCGTGCCGTTTCAAGTGTCCTTCTCACTGAACTTTAGCTTTACGTGTCAGAATATTTAACAGGCTTCTTTACCACCGAAAGACTTCCCGAAAGGACTTATTTCATGTTACTATGTTGCTCTTCGTGCAGTCATGTGCACTTGGTCCAGTTTACTACAATATTATGGCTATCGGAGGTCAATTCAGCCACTTGTGCCCTGTTATGAAAGACGAAAAAACGAGGAAAAATCTGTTTACATTCATTCTCCCTCTCGGACACGACTGATCTTTTTTTTTTTTAATTTAATCATCGTTCAGATAATGTAAGAAGAAACTTGCATTGTCATTAATAATGTCATATTTATGTCCTCTACCTGTTAAATAGCTTCGGTAAGTAATGTGTTGTCCTGGTATATGTTACTTTGGAGCCACCATCTTTATTATCATGAATTCATGTTCTCTTACCTTTTGACCCAATGTATAACCAGTTGAAGTAACGCAAAATGTCCAGTCTTAATTACTCTCAGCAACATAATTTCTACAGTTGATCATCTGTGAGTGAGTAGATACAACGCTCAGGAGAGAATTCATTCGGTAAAGCCGAGGTGACAGCGTAATGAGGGGTCTTATTCTTTCTTTCAAATCTGCTTCAGACGTGACTAATTAAAATATTACGTGTGTTTTTGTTGGAATTGTCAATCTTTTCACGCAACACTTTTCATCAGGTTAATTTTTTTTTTTTTACACACTTTTTTGTAATGTATCTTTTCAGAACGTATTCTAAATGGGTCTTGAATAATTTTTTTTTTTTTTTTTTGCATAGCACTTTAATAAATGATCTACAGCTGATCAAACTCTCAGTAAGATAAAAGGTTTGTGTACTGTTGTTTTATGACCTCGACATTTATTACTAAAGCACACTACAGTTGTGGATTTTATTTAAGGTTGTATTTTGTTTTTAAAAAAAAAAAAAAAAGCTTTTAATATTACATGGATTGAACTGATTAGTAATGATAACTGAGATCTGTTGGAGATGCACAGAAGAAAGTCTTATTTGTCCCACAATTTTTACTTTTGTAAAAATGTTTGGGGACGGGGTGGAGTTTATGTGCATGTTCTCCCCGTGTTAACATGGGTTTCCTCTGGGTTCTCCGGTTTCCTTTCACCTCCCAACAATATGCCAGTAGGTGGTCTGGCTATGCTACAGGTGGGAACGGATCCACCATGACTAGGATAAAGGAGTTACTGAAAGTGAGTAAAAGAAATGACACGTTGGGGTTTTTTGAGAGTGAGGGAGGGGAAAAAATGTTTATCACGGCTATAACATAAGTGATCAGCTAACTTGTCTCTTGAACCTTCAACAAAGACCCTGTGAAGTGTCTTAAAACATGTAGTAGTATTTGATATGTTGAGGTTATTTCCACTGAAACAGGAAGTCAGGGTGGGACATATCGGGTGGTCCTGCCCCCTTTTTTTAAATAGCCAATAGCATTTAACTTGCCTCACAACCAGGAAACTTACAACTGTTGGGGCAGGACACTTCAGATTCTGATGAGAAGTAGAAATGCAGAATATCAAAATTGTTGATCCGTATTGGTGGTAAAGAGAGACGGTACATAAATTTGAATGTGTGTGTAATATCTATCTCTCTCTCTCTCTCTCTCTCTCTATCTATCTATCTATCTATCTATCTATCTATCTATCTATATATATATATATATATATATATATATATATATATATATATATATATATATATATATATATATCTATCTATATATCTATCTATATCTCAAATTCTAAATGTGAATTTTGTCACTGTTTTGGAGCACAATATATTCATACTAAAAGCCACAAAACTTCAATTTTGATTTCATGGGGACTTTAAATTTAATTAATAATCCATTAAAATGTCATGTGTCCTTCATTAATCGATTAAACAATGCAATCAGTGGTAAATTGCTGTATTATGAACAGTAACACACTCCAGAACCAAAACAGCCACTGGTTTCAGAATAAAGTTGTTACTGACAGTGCCACCTCTTGGCCAAATGGCCACAGTATGGTTATGAAATAATGTGAAAAAAATCAGAACATTGCTGAATAATGTGGGAAAATCAGATCATTGTAAAAAGATTAATTGTTAAAACATAATGTGGAAAATGAGAATTGTCGATAATTTATGCAACGTTTTATGAACAGGCACAATCTTTTTGGTTTGGGCCTGTTTTGCTGCATCTTGGTCTGGTCAGCTTGCCATCATTGATGGAACAAATAATTCTGAATTATACCAGCAAACACTAAAGGAAAATATCAGGATATCTGTCCTGAATCTGAATCTCAAGAGAAAGTGAGTCATGTAGGAAGACAACGACTCTAAGCACACAAGTCTTTCTACCAGAGAATGATTAATAAAGGATAAAGTTAATGTTTTGAAATGGCCTAGTCAAAGTCCTGACCTTAATCCAATCGAAATATTGTGGAAAGACCTGAAGCAAGCAGTTCATGTGAGGAAACCCACCAACATCCCAGAGCTGAAGCTGTACTGAGGAATGGGCTAAAATTCCTCCAAGCCGATGTGCAGGACTGATCAACAGTTGCCAGATATGTTTAATTACAGTTATTGCTGCACAAGGGGGTCACACCAGATACTGAAACCAAAGGTTCACATACTTCTGCCACTCACAGATATGTAATATTGGATCATTTTCCCCATTAAATAATATCATTGTCTCATTTGTTTAATTGGGTTCTCCTCATCTACTTCTTAGGACAAAATCCGATGATGTTTTAGGTCACATTTATGTAGAAATATAGAAAATTCAAAAGGGTTCACAACCTTTCAAGCAGCACTGTATGTGTGACCCTGTTACTGAAACCCATTTACCTGACTAAAAGAAGAGTAAAACCAGTAAGTCACATGACAAACAGGGTGTTTTTTTCATCAAGACCCTCTCTACCAGGAGAAAAGTACATCCCCTCAACTCATATTATTCAAATATTATTATTACTTGACTTTGTCCAGCTCAGCAGCTCAACTCTGTTACTAAGATTGAAGCTACAAATGCTGACAACTGTTACCCAACTGTACTGAAAGTAAATTGAATGTCCTTGATGTCCTCATGCTACTAGCTTGGATGCTACTTCACCACATGTTCTTTATTTGCCAATTTTATGCTTAAAAAAAACCCTAAACCATTAATCACTTAATTGCAACATGCCGTTACTGTCAGCAAAGAAACCTTATATAAAAGATTAGATATTGCTGCCAGAGATGAGTCAATACATTTTAAAATAAAACACTTTTAAAGGCTAAATCCTGAAGTACGATTCATATTTTGGTGTGTTTTCCTTCCCTAACTCTGTTCAACCTAGTTTCTGGTTTATTGAGTGGCTGAGGAGTTGAATCATGTGAGCTGGGAGAAGAGAGAACACTTATACGTGCATTGTCTCACTCCAAGGTTGAGAAACACTGCTCTGACTCCACAACTTCTTTTGAAAATGTGGAATATTACTTCCCATTTTTTTACACATGACTGAAAATGTTTTTCTTCCCTCAGCTGAACACTATCTGTTTAGTGAAGTGAATAACATTGATTATCTCGTTACAATTCCACCTGTCAAGAGCAGCAAGGTCTTGTGAGCTGTTCCCAGTATGCAGTGGTTAGTACCAACCAAAAGTGGTCCAAGGAAGGACAACCAGGGAACCGGTGACAGGGCATTGGCTTACAGGACTTAAAGGATCTGCTGCTAACGTCTTGGTGCCAGATACCACAGCACACCTTCATAGGTCTTGTGGAGTCAGAACTGTTTTGGCGGCACAAGGGGGACCTACACAGTATTAAGCAGGTGGTTTTAATGTTATGGCTGATCGGTGTATTTTATTCATACTCCTAAAAAGCAGTACTTGAGCAATTGAGGATCTTGCGCAGTTTAAGAGTTTCCAAACCAAAAGAGAAGAAAGTGCTTGCCTTGCAAAAGCTTCTTAATTTGATACACAGCAAACACCCTATAAAGGTCCCAGTCTTTACCAACTGTTCTTTAAAAAAATAATAAATAAATAAATAAATAAATAAATAAATAAAATTCTGACACTGAGTTTGACACATTGCATACGGCAACTTCAAACACAAAGAGCATCTAAACATTCAGGATCAGTTTTGAGCCTACAAGAGAAGATTGTTTCAAATATATTTATAAAAATTTTGTATCACAAATACATGTTTATGAAAGTAATAAATCCATGCTATCAAAAAAAACAGACAATACATATTTAAATGGTTAAACTTTTCTGTTTTGTACAACTCTTACAAGCGCTCTGACAATTACAGCATAAAGTAGAAATAGTGCTGGAATCTAAAAACAAAACAAAAAACAAAACAAAACAAAAAAAAACATTGGTTATCCAATTAAAATAAGGATATTATTTTTACATAGTCAATGAACTTTGGTTTCCCTACATGGGGAGTGGAATTAACTTTTGTTCCCCTTTGTTCAAAACACCTCCTTAACAATGAGCTCATTGTCTGTGTGACATTAAAAGATAAAGCATTCTGAGGTTAGTGTATAAAAATCATAAATCAAAAAGCATGTAATATTCATTGGGAAAATGTGCTTTCAAAAGAATAACAGGGGGGGGGGGGGGGGTCACAAATCTGTTAAAGTATCACAAATCTGCTTAAACTCAAATTGTGACCTAGAAATTGTGCAACAATGTCAATACTGAATCGTCAAGATAGTGTGCACAGACATTATAGATCATCATATATATATATATATACTCCAAGATTGTCAATGTGGTCTCAGACATTCGGACACCACTGTGTGTGTGCAAGTGAAATGAATCCATTGTTTTCTTGCATTCGATTCATTCCATATGAAGCAGGGCAGTAAACCATTTACACGACTGAACATTCATGACTATAAAAGTATAAAGGCTTCATCAACACTCTTATACATACACATACATACATACACATTCACTATGGACATGCCAATCAGCCTACCATGCGTGTCTTTGGACTTGGGGAGGAAACCGGAGTAACCAGAGGAAACCTCCGGTTGGAATCCACGGTGGGAATCGAATCCCAGACCCTGGAGGTGTGAGGCGAACGTGCTAACCACTAAGCCACCGTGTATTTAGCTGCCTTTAAAGCTTTCCTCTAAAAAGGTCATTACGGTCCAATTACATACTCGTATATATCTACGTTTCCAGGTGATGAATATATGTTGAAACTAAAAAAGATAAGGCTACCAACCCAATGACAGTTTAGTGCCCAATCTTCCGAGAGTGAAATCTTCCTCAAATGAGTGGCGCAACATTCAGGAAACGAAACCACAAATCAGAATGCCTTGTTGTTACTACTACACAGCTGGATTATTAATATGAAAGAATGACAGTTAACACACTGATTTGTTGGAACCCTGTTATCTGACATTAAAACTTTGACAGTGATTGTAAGTTCTTCCTATTCCAAAATAGGATGCAGCCTCATCGTTTGTTCAAGATATTAGATTGATATTATATAACATAATATAATCAGAAACTGTAGACATGTTTAGACTACACAACATTTTAAAATGGAGTGGCTGAATCACGCACGTTTTGCATGGGCAGAGTGACTGCTGCTGAAATAGATAAGACATGCAGTTTTGGTACACGCTGACACTTTCTGATATGTATCCAAACTTAAAATAACATTTAAAAGAAGCACGGGGAATAATCGTGAACGTAAATACTTCAAACATTTTGCAAAGCAAACATTTTAAAGCATATATAAAAAAAAAATAATAATAATAAAAACAAACAAATAAAGATGTAACGTATGAATGTCTAATCACTACATGAATAACTTGGCATTTCCATGTACAAAATAAAATCAATCTTGTCCAAAGCAAGAACTGGACTTCAAATGACTTTCAAATAAGCTAAACGGCAACGATGGCTTGCCGCGCTCACTTTAGGTCCGAAATTGATTTACAGACATCTCTTCCGGGTGGATGAACCTGCTTGACTGAAGTTTTGTTCAGCTGTAAGTGCATATTTAAACAGTGAATTGAAGTTGCATTATTGTACCCCTTGCTGACTCTCCACAACGCAGCGCGTCTCATGCTGCTCCTCTTCATAAAGACCTTTACTGCATATCTGTAGCAAACACTTTGAAGAGAACGGAGAGAAATAAAAACAAACGTAGACGCTCAGACACAGCAATATAACAAAAGGCAGCATGTGGGTTTTAGTCAAAGGTAGAATTGTACAGAAATATACAAATGATATAGAACAGAAGCAAGGTTCAATTCTGAGCTGAAAAGGACAACTCTCACCCTACTGTAGCACTCGCGGTTATCCAAACATTTAGTGGCATGCAAGCATGCTTTCACACCAGTCTCTTTGTTTGCTTCGGTTTCACGGTGTACATAATTAAACCAAAGATAAACAAAGATTGCCTGATGGGTATGCGCTTGTAAGTTTGTTTTCATTCAATAAATATTTGGGCAAGTGTGCGTACTAGAAATCACTGCCATCAGTCAAATCTGCAGAACGTAGAGCTGCGGCTAAACAAAGGATTCGATAATTACAGTCTAAAACATTTTGTGAATCACATCCAGTGTTTATTTACTTCTTGTTTGTGAAATAAGTATTCCGACAACACCGCAACATTCTACAGCGCCGCAGCTCGGCCCTTTTTATCAGTTTACATTTTGCAGGTCATTTTTGCTTCACTTCCTACAGTTGGGTTGATTCAGAGTTTAATCTATTTACCATTGCAATTAATCCACCATCTGAAAACGTTTTTTTTTTTTTTTTTTAGGCCTACATGCGCTTCAGGCAATTTTTTTGTTTGTTTGTTTCTGGCTCATTTAATTATGTGCAGAGTAAAACTAATCCAAACCAAAGAACAAATGGATTCAGGCTCCGAGTCAGACTCTGCCAAAGGTGTCAAATCACTCTTAAAACAACTCGTTGTCATTGCTGGGTTGAGAAAAGCCCGCCAACCAAAAATACGTAGTGAACAACTGTGCTGTGGACTAAATCGGGCACCGAGTTAGGAAAGGATGAGCACACAATGTGTATGGGAAATTTAGCTGTACTGTATATATATATATATATATATATATATATATATATATATATATATATATATATATATATATATATATATATATATATATATATCTCAGTGTATCAGTGGTCACCAACCCTCTTCCTGCAGGTTTCATCTCCAACCAAAATCTAACACACCTATTTTAGTTGACCAAGAAGTTCTTAAAGCAATGATTACATGGTCAGATGAGCACGATTATGGTTGGAGCTGAAGGTAGATCTCCAGTACCAGGTTTAGTGACCTCTGATCTACAGTATCCTGTGTATCTATTAGCTGACGAGCAAGGACGGTGTGCCTAATAAAAGTAGCTACTAAGTATACGCACACTGGCCAAAAATCCCAGCTTTGCCTTTGCTGATTCACTCGTACTGTGTACCTGCTAGGTTTATAATGGGTCATAAAGGTGGTTGTAAAAAAAATCAATCAATATAAACCAGCAATACGGTAGATATATCTAATAAACTGGCAATTGTGTTAAACATTAATAGAACGTTTAATGTTTACTTCACAAATATTTTATGATAATATTTGTTTCGGTTAAAAAAAAAAAAAAGTGAGCCTTTTTTTTTTTTTTTTAATCTCTGCAACTGTAACATGATCATTAAAATCAACCAGGCTACCAAGAGGATGTTGCTAGTTACTATGGCAACCAGGCTTCTCATCAGTTCAGTTCAACACGTAAACATCCTGGTTTGTTTCCCTACACATGTACGCAAAGCGATGTAGGCAAGTGTCACTACAGCTTTTTTTTTTAGAATCAGTAGATTAACTAAAATAACTCAAACATTGTCAGGAAGACAACTCGGAGTAATTTCAACGAGGCAGCTAAGAGTAATGCAGGAATACAAGAGTTTTTTTTTTAATTATTTTTTTTATAAATGTTAACACTTTTATTGGGACCACTTTTCCTTTACAGTTTTATTTTATTTTCTGTTTGAGTTTGGAACAAGCACGAAAGATGACGAAATACAGTCTATAAATAGTTAGTAAGCTAACCTCCTTGTTATAATGTCACAAGGCTTTTCACCACAGTGTTATAGTGTTGTGGTGTCATATACTCGCTGTCCACTTTCTGAGAAATAGCCGTGCACCTGCGTATTCATCGATCCATCCAGACAGCTAATCATGTGTGCAGTGCATAATCATGCAGATACAGGTCAAGAGCTTCAGTTAATGATCACATCAAATATAACAATGAGGGGAAAAAATGTGATCTCAGTGACTTTGACCCTTTTTAGTTTCTAGAGTTTACTCAAAATGGTGCAAAAAGGTCTGTGGGAAGAAATGTGTTGCTGATGAAACAAGTCAGAAGAGAATGGTTCCAGCTACGGGGACTCAGCCACTCTTTACAACCGTGTTGAGTAGAAAAGAAACTAACAGTGGGCAAACTGGACAACTAAAGATTGAGCCAGGTGCTGTTTTTCTAATCTCTAATGATTGCATCCGTTGCTCTGCTGCCACATGATTGGCGGAGTTGATAACAGCATGAGCATGCACAGGGGTACCTATTAAAGTGGCCAGCGGGGGCAAGTGATAGCACTTTTTTAACCATCCTGTAGTACAGTAAATCAAAATATGTTGTTTTCAGTGATAAGTTTTCTTTCTTATGAAAACAAAAACAGCAGCCCTTACGTCTCTCCCGCAGACCCTGGCCGAAGCTGCGGTACAGACGGAACAAGCCCCAGAACAGCACACTTTTGATGGTCACCGAGATCACGCAGCCCGTTATGGAAGCAGCCTCTAGGATGTATGTTTTACTCTGGCCCCACTGAGAAATGATCTATGAAGAAAGCAAAATGGGTTTCAAATCCAGTAGGCTTGTGACTGTTCACTCACATCAAGATTTCTACCAAGATGAATTTTCTGTCTTAGCTGCAGCTGGACCATATCCAATGATGTACAGTGTTTAACAGAATCATGTACATGATGTAAACAAGACTGTAAATAATAAAAAAAAAGGTGCGTTTCCAGACTTACCGTGTATAGCAGGTAAATGAAATAGGCCAGCTGAGGTAAGTTCTGGAGAACAAAAATCCAGACCAGTGGCTTCACTTCTTTTAAAACCTGAAAAACAGATTGCATATAATCAAATCAGATCGTAAAACGAGCATACAGCAATCCCACCGTTTCCTTATTTATTGACTTCATGTTGCCATATCTAAGCAATTAAACCAAAGTGCACAGGGATTCGTCCAGGGTCTCTTGGAGGTCTGCAGTCCACCACAGTTTACTATAATACTTACCATAACATACATACTTTACTTCTCAGTTAAGAATTACATGTAGGAGGTGCATTAGAACAAAGAAAATCACAAATCCTGTGAAAAAGCTCTGATTTATAGTGACTTACAGAAATGGCTCCAGTCACAGCAGTGATTATTGCCCAAACGAGTCCAATTCCCAAAATGACGGAGTGAGTGAAGGACACGGTGGGGCCTGACGTCAGGATCAGGATGCACAAGCACAGCTGGTCAACAGGGCAAAACACATCTGAACAGTCAAAAGGAGCCCCAACCAAGTACTGAATGCATAAACGAACAGACTTTTCAGAAGGTTGACATTTATGTACTATAAACACTTTATTCTAATATATTTTGAGATACTGGATGTTTGATTTCCATGAGCTGTAAGCCGCAATCATCAAGATTAAAAAAAAAAAAAAAGGCTTGAAATATTTCACTTTATGTGTAATGAATCTAGAATATATGAAAGTTCCACTTTTTTGAATCAAATTACAGAACAAAAATGAACTTTTCCATGATATTCTAATTTTTTGAGATGCACCTGTATAATATAAACTTTTGTCTTCAACTGAATCTCAATTATTCACTGCTCTCATTAACCAGATGCCTATAGCCAGGAGAGATTTTTTTTTCACATTAAACAACTTCCTTTATTCGATTTAACACTGCTGTTCAAAGCAGACTTAAGTACAAAAATCACCAGCATTCTCTGTAGTAATAATGTTATCCAGCCATCAGTAACTTTATGTAACTATGCAGTGGAGGGTGGAGGCAGGACCTGTTCCAACTCGTCCTATAAGCCTAACCCTAAGCCCTAACCCACACAACAATGTACAATGCAAAACATCACACTTAAAACACTTATCCAACTTGAAACACACCAAGCTGTCACAACCTCCTGGACTTTTGTCTTGACTCAGCCCAGGTAGGAGGAGCTAGATCAGGTCCAATTCCACCCCACTGACTCTATATTCATCAGGGAGATACTGCTTGTTCTTGGTATCACAAAAGTTAATAAAAAAAAAAAAATAAAAAAAATCCACTTCAAGGCTTTTTTTTTTTTTTTTAAACAGAAAATACATTGATGTGGAAGGCAAAAATTGAGCCTTATGATTATGTGATTTTTTCCTTGAAAGAGAGTAAAGGATCATCTCTGCTGGTCCATTTACACTAGCCAGGCCTGATCTTCTCTCACAACTAGCAAATTACTTTCTATCCCAATAAAAAGGTGTTTATAAAATTTTTAGCACTGTAATACAGGAAGTGAACAGATAAGAACTTACAACCAAGGTCAAAGGTTTACAGTGGTTATAAAAAGTCTACACACTCCTTGTTAAAAAGGTAGGTTTTTGTGAAGATAAATCATGTCAGAACTTTTCTAACCTCAAGGTGAAATTACAATGTATAAAAATTAAGTGAAAAGCAATCAAAAACATTCTGATTGTGAAGGTCATTCCAAAATCTTAATTTTAGCCTAGTTTAATCATTCCCCAACAAGTTTTGAAGTGTGTTTTGGATCACTGTCCTCTAGGGACAGTGACCAGTTATTCCGTTCACATCTGTCTGTGTGCTGAGTGGAAACTGGTCATGCTGTGTCACGGGGCAATGTAAATTGAAAGGGGAGAACTGACTGGTGAGTCCAGAGAGCTCTCAGAGAGCACAGCCTGCTTTATTTTGCTCTACTGGACTCCCAGCCACGGATGGCTGTGGCATCGTCGAGATACAAATCTCTGGACAAAAGGGTGAACACTTTTCCGTTGTCCGCTTCATGCAGTGTGTCAGTTCTACTGGCAGCAAAACAGCCCCAAAGCTTAATACTACCACCAGCATGCTTCTCCTTTTCTCCTAGAAACACAAATCTATTCATTGTGGCCAATGTCACGTCGCGAAACGTAAGGGAGTAGAATACGGAAGCAAGTGCAGGTAAAGACGTTCTTATTTAAAGGAGACAGGCAGATAAATCCAAATCGTGAAACAGATGCATAGTCAAAAACAGGCGGTGGGTCGGGCTATCAGCAAAAAGGTATAAACGGGGCAAAGCAGGAATCGAAGCCGTGGTCATAGAAAACAATGTCAAAACACAAAACAGGAAACATAAAGCTATGACACGGACCTGAGAGCGGAAACATCAGCGTGGTCTAAATGAACTAATCTATCGTGGTAAACGAACTAAATCTATCAAGGTACGTAAAATGAACTAAGACTATGAACTATACTATATCTAATACCCCGCGAGGTGTACAGGGAAGCAAGCGGTATACATCCCAAACATAATAAGCGCTACGCGCTGGCAGCTGAGAACAATAAAGACACCCCCCCAAACAACAACCAGTAACAGAACAGGGAGGAGACAGAACAGAAACAACACTAATGCACGTGTCCATAGTAAACAATGTTACGGTTGTCCACATTCGAAGAGCGGGCGCTTACGCACCTTGCTCGCGCACACGCTTGACCTCCGGCTCGACAAGTGCGCTGCCTAAAGGGGAGACCGTGACAGCCAGGTAATGTCTCCTCTCCAAAAGGCGTTTTCTTTGTTAATGTGAAGAGCAAAAGCGCAAAAAACAAAAAAAATAAAATAAAAATAAAACAGTCGAGCCTGATGGTGGTGATTTTGGAGCAGGGGCTTCTTTCTCGTTTCCACAGTGCTCACTGTAACGCCTGTGTTCCAGCAGGTTTTAATTCACGGCAGACCTGAGAGTTGGACTACATGTGACAATTTCCTTTGAACCCACGTTTGTATGGATTTTGTTTTTTAGTTATGATGTCACAGTTGCAGAAATCACTGAAATCCAGGGATTACCATGTCCTACACGTCCCTTATAAGTGTATGTAAACCTTTGGCCTCAGTTATACATAGACTTTAGTGCTTCACTGTATTGTTACATCCACATTTAAAGGAAGAACTCACCTGTGCCTGAAGATCAAATGTCACCATTGAGAAGCAGAGATTGAGCAGGAAATACTGTTCCTGCAGGCTTTCCAACGCTCCACCCACCCTGAAGGCCATCATGTTGGGTCTTAGAATGAGCAGCAAAGCACAGATCAGGTGCACCACACCCACACATATGATGCACACAAACCGCACCTGCAAAACAAGTAGTCATAACCTGCAGACATTCAAATTCAAAAGATGTCAAATATCTGCTGACACTCTAGATTAGATTCCTATTGCATCAATCACACTTGTAAACAAATTGAAATCTCTCGAATATCCGGAGAAACAAATTTGTTAGTAATTCACCCAAACAAATTTCCTCGCTTGGTTTATCCTCTTTGTCATCGTGAATCCTTAAGGTTATTAAAGCGCCGAGCCCCACACGAATTTATGGAGATACTTGAGATCCAGATCCTTTCTGCCTCTGGATGGAGCTCAAATCTTCTTTAATTCCAGACTGCTGGGATTACGGCTGCTCTTAACGCCATACAGACTTCATATAAATCCATAATGAACTTTTTCACACTAACTGTTGTTACCCAGATGAGTCGGGTTCCTCTCAAGGTTTCTTCCTCTTAAAACATCTTAGGGAGTTTTTCCTTGCCACCGTCGCCACTCAGTGGCTTGCTCAGTTGGGATAAATTCGCACCTTTAATATCTGTATACCATGTTGATATTTCTGTAAAGCTGCTTTGAGACAATGTCTATTGTAAAAAGCGCTATACAAATAAAATTGAATTGAATTAATTTTATGAAACACCAATCCGTGCTATGCATTAGACCACGATTAAAGTCTTGTAATCTTGTACTGTGTGTAACCATGCCATATGATTTGTTCTTAAGTAACGGACTTCCTTTTGTGAAATCTCATGTATCAGTGTTTCTCGGTATGTTCCTGCTTTAACTTCTGCATCTGGAAAGCCGCAGATGCTTTGATTGAGAAGCTTGGCAAAAAAATTCTCCTGTGCAAATTCCATCTTAGTGGCGTTTACAAATCTACAACTAGACCATGCCAAACAGCTACACCCAATGTGTACTGTGGTTTGTTGATGTTGAAATAACCGTTAGCATACCATCAGCAGCATTCCTTTCTCTTCGAGTACGCTGAAGTTGACGATAGAGCGCACCATGACCACAAGCACGCACACCGCAAAGATAATCAGCTCCTGCCTGTTTTCCTGCAGCACGCCTCGCATGATGTAGTAAACACAGAACACTGGGGAAACATCATGGACACATCACATTTAATAATAATAATAATAATAATAATAATAATAATAATAATAAACTGGCTGATTTGTACACGATTCATCTGTATAAAGCAGAGGAAGCACAATGCCTTATTATTCAATCTCACTTGTTGTTTTTTTCCTCAAAAAGCATCACATAGCAGGAGAAGTTGTAACTGTATGTGAGATCTGTCTACACTGTGTCTTTTGACCGTAATCCACAGCACACCACAAATGAAAAGATATCGACCATGGCCTATTACATGGGTACTGCAAAACACAAAAGGGTCAAACATTCTCTCGTGTACAACAGTTTGGAATTTGTGCCATACCGTCATATTCAAGTGTACCAACTGCTGAATGTTTACGACTGCCCTTAGACCTTTACTGTAAGTGAGATTCGAATGAACATTTCCCATTCTTTTTTTCAGTACAAGAAAACTCATTTTTGTCAGTGGAATATTCCTTTAAGTTTGTTGCTGTTTGTGTTTCAGTTTTCCTAAATCACTGCCGCAGCATGGTTCCAGGACTTGCACAAACTTCTCGTAACAGACCAGAATAACTTGTCAAAACAATGTGAAACTGAAACAGAAAAAAAAGTGAAAATGAACTTTTAGGATGGTTATATCAGGCCAATGACAGAGACTAGTAATACGGAGTCTAAATCATTATAAATGGCACAGAACTGCATCCTGGTTTGTGTGTGTGGGGGGGGGGACGGGGCTTGGCCTTTACCATTTTAAAAGATATATATTTGTTGCATATATTGTTCCTTACCGATGCCCACAAGCTGGATGATAGAGACACTGAGGTCATCATCGTCGTCCACTTTCCTGCTCTCTTCCGTGATGTTGACTATAGTGAGAATGAAGAGCACCACCAGGGAGATGATTGTGAGGCAGAAGTAAGCCTTAATGAAGCACTGGAGCTCTGACAACCGCTTTATCTAGACAGAAGAAATGAGACAGAGTGCTGAATGGGATGTGAGAGAGTGAGTTTAAATGAATTATGCCCCAGAGGCAGATGACCTACTGGTCCAAATGGTGTGGGTATCAGCTCCCCGTGCCTCGGCCTCAGGTTTGGTGAGCGACCCTCTACACTCTCCTGGCGCTGAGGCAGCAATGGACTGCAAAGTCAAGAATGAACACACATTTTATATTATATATACACATACATACACACACACACACACACACACACATATATATACACACACACACACACACATATATATATACATATACACATATATATATATATATATATATATATATATATATATATATATATATATATATATATATATATATATATATATATAGACACACACACAGTCAGTACTGTGCAAGTCGTAGGGACATGCAAAGAAATGCTGTAGAGCAAAAATGCCTTCAAAAACAATTCAATTAAATGTTTCTCCATTAAAAATACTATAAAGGCCAGTAAATAGTAATAAAAATGAAACAAAGGCAATATTTGGTGTGATGACCCTTTGCTTTATAAAAAGAAAAAAAAAAAAAAAAAAAAAAAAAGTCTCAGAACCAGCCACGGTTCTTCAGGAGACTTTGACTGTCGCACTTGCTTCTTATTTTTGCAGCAAAACGCAGCAGCCTTCATTGTGTTTTTTTTTTGTCTGAAAAGTGTCTCATCACTTAATATGCTGCTTTCTTTACTGACATACAAACATTTTTCTCTAACATTTAATTTTTTGCTAGAAAACTAATGTTTGGGAATCGAAAATGTTTTCGTACCGACTCGATAATGTAGGAGTCATAAACAAAAATAGACTTTTGAACAGTACTGTATATGTATTATTATTAAGTCAATGGATGACGTACAGTCCTTGTTATTCTTTTATACATACATACATATATATATATACACATTTTTACACACACACATACACACATATTATATATATATATATATATATATATATATATATATATATTATATATATATATATATATATATATATATACACACACACACAAACACAAACACACATACAAACCTCACGCTCTGCATCCTGATTACCCCACATGTTTCACCACTCATCATAACTGATGTCCACTAGCTAGACCACTATTTAAAAATATTTTTTTAAAATGCTATGATGATAATCGGTTATTTATTACTTAATTATCAATTTTACCCGAGTACCCAAAAACTTCTTCCGAAGAATCGAATCCAAATGGCTCCCACATAAAACTGGTGTCAAATACCACCATCTGACACCCTACGTAGTGCACTACGTATAAAAGGAGGTATTTGTAACTAGACCCTAGTTGTTTTTAGCTTACAGCTAACATCGACAATCGCAACAAGTGGATTTAGCTAAGTGAGCCCTTACCGAATCTCGTCCATTGCGCCAAATTCAACCATAACACGGATGCCTTTAATTGTACATGAGTTATGTACTTTCGGATGTTACTGCACTGTCTCTACATTTTAAAAAAAAAAAAAAAAAAAAAAAACATTTCAAGTAGCAGGAGGGGCTGGGTGATGACAATACGCCCACTTCCGCTTTTACCTCTAAGCGTTTTTCTTTCCATCAGTAACGCGTGCTAAAAGTGCAATACATTTATTTTCATCTACTTGTTTGTTTTTTCTTAGTCCCGCATTTGTTCTGTATACACGCCACATAATATAGCAGAATATTCTTCATAATTAATGTCACACAATATCATATTTATACATCAATTTAAATAACATTTAATAGGAAAGGCGTACTGCGCGATTTTACGCAGTTAGGAACCAAACAACACTTTTTTCGAACGGGCCAACCACGGCTAAAAAGGTGGGTTAAATCCCAAAATAACTTCACAGAGTATACCTAGGGCACTAGAAGCAGTTGTTTTGCACAATTTGGAGTGCACTTATGTAGGAAGTAGGAAGACATTTGGCATTGGGGACTTGATAGGACCATCGACACGTTGTGGCGGAGCAGAGGGAAGTCTTGCGGCGTAAATTTTCAGCATCCGTATTGAATAACAACAAACCCACGAGAGGTTATCTGGATTCAGGGTTTTGGTGGACGTGTAAGTGTGTAGTTTACAGGCTCCGATGTTCTGATGTCAAGCTGCACTGGTATTGTAGGCGTTTTAGCGATGGTGAAGTGGTGCGGTTTGTTGTTGGAGAGCTAATTTCAAGAAGAAAAGCACTATGTGGCAGGTAACGTGCTCTTCTCTTCTCTACTCTGTGCGGTTAATACACTGGAGTTTGCATTAATTGACAATTATGATGTGTGTAGGGCTTATGGTCAGATCGTAAACAGTAAATTGTCGCCTCTTTGTTGTGTTCTCGAAGTATAATGAAACTACCTGGCTATGCTGTTGAATTAGAGCTGAACCTAAGTGCTGTAGCTCAGGACTGCTGATCATTACTCACCTCCTTTTAAATGCTTTATAGTTTCCCTCCACACTAAACTGTACGTCTTTACGACACTTGAGGAAACTACTTTTGTTCAGGTTTGCTATTGTCCTGGTTACAGAGTACTGTGTCAGCTCCAGAGGGATATTTCACAAAAGCCAGCTAACTCAAAAAGGCAGGGGTTTTATTTCAACAAAAACAAGGCTAATTTCCCTCCATGTCCTTTCCACGAAGGAAGCTAATCTTAAACCCCGCTCAGTTGCTATGGCGACATGTAGGACATACCTCACTATTTATTAAAGAAAGAAAGAAGAATAAAATAGGCTACTTTTAGCCTATTAGCACCCTGAAGTTAAACGTTTTCCTGTAAACACACGTTCTGAAGTGTTTTATTCCTCTTGTACTACAAATTAACAAATATTAACTTTAATGAATGTCATGTATTTGAAAGAGGTATAGTTATACTTATTGTTGTAGTAATTACCGTCCTCTCTCTCTCTCTCTCTCTCTCTCTCTCTCTCTCTCTCTCTCCTGAATTCAACACAACTTAAAGTGCAAACTCCTCTGTCCTGAAGGCTTTATCTGGCCTAAAACCTGCCGGCTGCTACTGGAGACTCCTTCCATGAATGCTAGTTTTTTGTTTTATAATGTCACATGTGAACACATCTGTTTATTATTGGTCTTGTGCTGCGTTCACCTTGAGCTTGCAACTTGTAATGCCACGTCTCTGACTAGCACAAGCCAAAGAAAGCGTCCCCTCAACTCGAAATTCTTCTGGAAGTCTCTTCGACCACTGGTGCGTTCAAGTCATGTCGGAAAGATCGTATTTTACGAGTCAAACGCACAAGGACGCCACTACAAAGTCGTCTTTATGAGTGGGGAAACTCCTGGATTTTGTTTGAGCTCGGATTTTCCAAGTCAGGGGGCGATTCAGTAAGAAAACACAATGGAATCAACAGATGCGACGTCTGTAGTTGACTGTAAATTTGTAGAAAATTGAACGTTTACTCATCTCAGAAGCTGATTTCCATTAGTATGTGTCTGCTTTTTAAATTTACATTAAAACAAGCTAAATGTCTACACAAAATATGATAGAACTGTACAATTACCGTATAATAGGTAATGATAATATAAAGCCACTATAAACTTTGATTAAAACCATAAAAAAAAAGCAAACCACACACCTGATGCACGTTATTTTTGTTCTTCATTTTCTAGAAGTAGAGTTTAAAAAAAAAAAAAAAAAAAAAAACATGGTTGGTGTTTTTTTTTATGGAGTTAATTAAGGCAAGGTACACCACCATCTTGCTCCAACCAAAGTGACTTGAACACACCTGACGTCGTAAATACGAATTTCCCAGGAGCACTTGAACGCACAATACGAGTTCCTTTCCTATTTACGGAGTAACGTCAAATCAACATGGCCGCTCACAGCTTTAACAGTAAACATATTAGCACTTTTCCCCTTTAATGAGTTTCACTTTAATTGAGTCTATATACTTGGAAGTGTTTGATTTAGATCAGTGGTCACCAAAACTGTTCCTGGAGATCTACCTTCCTGAAGACTTCCGCTCCAACCATAATCGTGCCCACCTGACCATGTAATTTTGCCATAAGAAGTTCTTGATGGTGCAGGTGTGTTAGATTTTGGTTGGAGATGAAACCTGCAGGAAGGTAGATCTCAGGGAAGAGGGATGGAGACCACTGCTTTAAGCCTTTATAGACTTTTGCGACTGTTGCTTGTCAGACCGTACAAGCATGATCCCCGATGTAAGCCGTGTCCCACTGTAGGATCTCAGTTGTCATTAATGTCGGACTGTACGACAGTCAAGACGCGAAAAACGGACGCACGCAAGAAGACTCGTACAGAGTAGGAGAAGCCACACTACAGGACTGGGCCTCAGATCTTAGGAAAAATTTGATCGCAACGGCCATTAATCGGCTGTCAGGGAACACGTCAAACTAGCGAACAAAGACTACAGATTTTGGCCTTGGATTATAGGAAACTTTTATATTCTCAAAATTTGTCTGAAACGACCAAATCATGGCCAGAATCGTCCAGTGGGAACCCAACTTTAGATCAATCAGTATATACTCTTGAGATTACAAATACTGCGCTTTTACAATAGTAGTTCCCCGAGTGGGTTTTATGATCGAAAACGTAAGTGGTTTTGCGTGGAATCGTATAGATTGGAGTTGATTTTAGACAAGCATTTTTGTCAGTTATCTTGGAGGGTGCCAATATATCTGGAGATGACTGTAGCTCGTTAGTTAAGAAAGAAATCCATCTATTTTGTTTTATTGTATTTTAGTCTTTAGTCTGGGGTCATGTTTATTTTATTTTTTTTAATTTTATTCTACTTTGCTTAGGCCAGTGCTTTCAGGTCTCCTTTGTGAAAATGTTCATGAACAGATGCGTTTGGAGATGAGACTGGATATTTAGATTTTTCCTTATGACTTCACAGAAGGTCAGTACAGCATCATAGCTCGTCATTTGTCTCGGGTATAATGCAGCACCATCATCATGTGTGTCTATACACGGTATAACTGGACATGGTGATAAATGAATGTTCTTGTTCTAGAAGAAACATGCAACAACATGGGAAGGGTTGTTTAAATTTTTTTATTAAGTAAACTGAACAAGCCTGAACAGAGCTGGCACATACACAAAGAACTTTAGTCAGGAAACAAACATTCATCAGAAAGCCAATTAACATGGAGATGATTGTTTTGTTTTAAAAAGAGAGCTATTTTTAGAGCCAGGTGACTCTACATTCCTTTAATTGACATGAACAATGTGCACCACTTATCTAACATTCAGTCAGACACATGTGTTAATCATCATAATTGTGGTGATTACACAGCTACAAGCTGTCCCAGTTCTTTTCCCAGATTAGACTGGGCAAGTCCTGTAGCAAGCTGGAGTCAGGCTTCATTGTTGAGACTGGCTTGTGTAGTTTCGTCAGATCATGCGATATTTTTGAACACGTGTAATATGGGTCTGGCACATCTACACGTGTACCAAGAAGTAAGGTTGTTATTTTGTGTAAGGATAGTGCAGAAGTCTTGATAAGGTTTGTACCTTGTACCAAGGCCTAATTAACTGTCCATATGAATATGGTGTTCAGGGCCGGATTAAGCGATTTTAAGACTTAGGCCATGACAGCTTTGCCCTGAATAAGTTATTTCACATAACAGATGTTTGCATCTAGTCCACAAGACACAGTACTAACTGAATTTGCAGGGCCTGGAGGATTTTTCTGAAGAACAGTGGGCAGTTTAACTGCTCAGGTCAAACAAGGGACTCATGAACAACTATCACAAAACATCAAAATAGTCGTGGATCATCCAGGTAACAACACACAGTATTAAGAATCAAGTGGATGCAAACTTCTGAACTGGTTCTTTTGTGTCAGTTCTTTTATTATTGTGACTTGTGGACTAGATGTAAACATCTGTTATGTGAAATAGCTCATTCAGGGCAGCACTAAATTAAAAAAACACCATGCAATTTTAATGGTCCCTTTTTTTTTTTTTTTTTTTTTTTTTTTCTTCTTCTTCTTTTTAAAAATATATTAACATTTTGCAGATTCTGCAAGGCGTACAGCGCATCCGGAAAGTATTCACAGCGCTTCACTTTTTCCACATTTTGTTATGTTACAGCCTTATTCCAAAATGGATTCAATTCATTATTTTCCTCAAAATTCTACAAACAATATCGCATAATGACACAGTGAAAGAAGTTTGTTTGAAATCTTTGCAAATTTATTAAAAGTAAAAAAACAAAAAAAAGCAGTGAAGCGCTGTGAATACTTTCTTGATGCACTGTATATGAGCTTTTGACCTAAACTGTTTATTAAGTATATCTGAGAGACAAGTTAGTCTTTTTTTTTTCCTTTTTTTTTTTTATTGATCATAGAATTTTTATTGGAAATTTGCATTTTACACATTATAACACCACACCCAACAACCACAGCCAAAACCAAAAGAAAGGGGGAAACAAAAACAATAACAAACAAACATTCAAAGAAAAAAAAAAAGGTAAGATGATGACCGCCTGCCTCTCCTCAAGCCACCTCCAGGGTGCGTTCATCATTGAAGTAGGTAATAAATTTTTGCCATTTTCCCAAAAATGAGTCACCCCTGCCTCTGATGTTGTACTTGAGCTTTCTAAGTTTCAAAAAAACATACATTAAGTCTTTAAGCCGGACTGATATAGAGGGGGGTTGTGGAGAGATCCAAGACAACAGTATTCTGCACCGAGCAAGTAACGATGCAAAGGCCACAACACTAGCTTCTTTATGGTTCAGAGGCTGACGCTGAGTTGAAACACCAAAGATGGCAATTAAAGGACAGACATCCAATTTGATTTTAAGAACGTCGGACATAGTTTCAAAGAAAGAGTTCCAAAAGTTCTGCAGTTTAGGACAGAGAGCAAACATATTACTCAGGTTACTCGGCGAAAGTTTGCATTTTTCACACATGTCAGGAACACTGGGATATATTTTAGACAGTTTACTCCTAGAGAGGTGAGCTCTGCCCCTTTTTTTTTTTAAACCCATTTGGACAGTGGTGGTAATTCAGACCATGCATTTGTTAACTCAGAACATGTTTATTTATCATTTGCATAGTATGTCGGGAAGTCTTTGCATTAAAATACTTGTGGTGGGGCTTAGGTAAAATGTGTCAATTGTGATGCACAAAACGCACACCACACAGGAGCAACATCTCTGACCACTGAATAGAATAGAATCCAAAGTAGGTCTCCAGCCAGCATGCACCTATCACTGTAGGAATCTGGCACAACAAGATTAAAGTTGATAACAGGTTGTCACTGTCTGACAGCAGCGCTAGCTCTGTAAGAAACTTGTAAGTTTCACCTTATTGACTCTTGGGTAATTCTCTCATACCAGTTAGGTCTCCCCTATCATACGACAGCTACCTTCTGGGGAGAGCGAAAGCTTTCATGTGCAACCTTTCATATAGAGTCAGTGGCTTGCGGTTTTTTGTTGTTTTTTTGTTTGTTTTTTTGCTTCTAGTCAGCATTTCTTGCAGTTTGAATGTTGAATACGTGTTGTTTTGTTTTGAGCTGTACTGCTATGTGCTTGTAGAGCAGCACTGTCCATTTCTTGTGTTTCATGTTTGTGTCTACTGTTCTGCGGTTGAAATATTTCCTCTTTGTAAGTTTCATGTATTTATTCCATGTACTAGTGGTTCTAGTACTAGTGGGAATCACAACCCACCATTATCAAAGTTGTTGTATTTGTGATGGAGTTCTTATAGTTATTAGCTGGTTTGTGCGGTCACTTGAATTGGAATTGCAACCCACAAAAAACCCTCAATAACGCCAAAAAAAAAAAAAAAAAAAGACAGCTTGTAAGTAATGTCATGTGGTACCTAACGTGCTCTGTTGGTGGAAAGTTCAGAGATCAAACACTCTGATAAATAACCAGTATATTCCACATTTGAATAGTGAACGTAATATTTAAATACATGGATTGTTTATAATAGGAAAATATTTCTCAGCTCCTGTCAGACAAACCTTATTTAATAGCATAAATGCCCTGGGCTTCTCGACAGATGCAAAACAAGAGTGTTGAAAAGTGTACTGAAATCTTGAGAAATCTTTCACTTTTCCCTTTCATTAGTCATGGTGAGGTGACTGGATCCAGCCTAGTAACAGCTACAGAAGCTAGCTGAAAAACAGTAATTAGCATACACCAAGTGTATGCAGATGATATAACATAAAGCACAACTCCTCCTTTGTAAGACTTCAACATAGGCAAGGAATCTCAGCATGATAGAATAGTATAATTCTTACTGACCTGTCTCAGAACAAAAACGTCCTTGTTCTAACTGTACTAACGATCTCACGCCGTATACCTGAATGCACCAATTTCTGCTCTTTATTACAGAGAACGTCCGACTTCTACTACTAGACTCTTCAACATGCTCCTCTACACCCACTGAGTGACATTATACCCTTTACGATGGAGTAGAGACGTCTCTTCACTTTCTCCCCCCTGCTTCCCAAAGAGCGGGTGCTCCTTGAAAGCCCCGCGCTCACTATGTGCGCCCTGCCGAGCGATGGCCGAGCGGGGAGATCCGTGTTCTCGAAGCTTCTTTTGCCGTTCAGGAGGCCGCGTCAGGAGCGGGTGATCTTGGCGCGCAGCGAGAGTGTACCCAGTGAGCACGTCTTGAAAGTCACCATTACCGAGACGACGGTGATCGAGGCCGACTCGGGCGTGTGGAATTCCAGAGCGTTGGTATACCTCGGCCTGTGGTACTTCTTCAGCTTCTGCACGCTCTTTCTGAACAAGTACATCCTATCCCTGCTGGAGGGAGAGCCAAGTGTACTGGGTGAGTGGTCGGCACGTCTGTAGAATTCTTGTACGCATGAATGAAGTTATTGTCAGCTTTGTTTTGAATCACCAAGACCACTGCACTTTGTCGCTACAGCGTGTTGATGTCAAGTTTCTTTTATTTGTGTACACGAGCTGTTAAAGCTGGCAGAGCTTAAGGCAAACGACTGAGGCTGTATTCATAACTTGACATTTACCAATTACATGTGGGTCAAAAACTGGGTGGTGTGTTTCAGCAGGGCTTAAGTATTCAATTATTCCACACCTACTTCCTTGGTGTCTTGAAAAAATGTGTTTACAGGTGGGGAAAATATGTATATGTATGTATGTATGTGTGTGTGTGTGTGTGTGTGTGTGTGTGTATATGTATATATATATATATATATATATATATATATATATATATAAAGAATGACACACAGCACTATTTAATTCTCAAACCTGATTGTCCAAAGGATGTTGAAACCTTTGAGGTCATGCTATTATATTTGTCTAAAAGTGATTTATTCATCTTATACCACAAATATATTTATTCATCAGATATATATATATTACAGTATCTCACAAAAGTGAGTACATCCCTCACATTTTTGTAAATATTTGATTTATACCTTTTCATGTGACAACACTGAAGAAATGACACTTTCATTACAGCTACAATGTAAAGTAGTGAGTGTACAGCTTGTGTAACAGTGGAAATTTTCTGTCCCCTTAAAATAATTCAACACACAGCCATTAATGTCTAAACCGCTGGCAACAAAAGTGAGTACACCCCTAAGTGAAAATGTCCAAATTGGGCCCAAAGTGTCAATATTTTGTGTGGCCGCCATTATTTTCCAGCACTGCCTTAACCCTCTTGGCATGGAGTTCACCAGAGCTTCACAGGTTGCCACTGGAGTCCTCTTCCACTCCTCCATGACGACATCACGGAGCTGGTGGATGTTAGAGACCTTGTGCTCCTCCACCTTTGTTTGAGGATGCCCTACAGATGCTCAATAGGGTTTAGTCCATCACCTTCACCCTCAGCTTCTTTAGCAAGGCAGTGGTCATATTGTGTGTTTGGGGTCGTTATCATGCTGGAATACTGCCCTGCGGCCCAGTCTCTGAGAGGAGGGGATCATGCTCTGCTTCGGTATGTCACAGTACATGTTGGCATTCATGCTTCCTTCAATGAACTGTAGCTCCCCAGTGCCGGCAGCCCTCATGCAGCCCCAGACCATGACAATCCCACCACCATGCTTGACTGTAGGCAAGACACACTTGTCTTTGTACTCCGCACCTGGTTGCCGCCACACACGCTTGACACCATCTGAACCAAATAAGTTTATCTATCTGTTCAATCTGTTGCCCTCAGGGAGACGTTACAGGTGCATCAAAACAAGGACTAGTAGATTTAAGAATAGTTTCTTCCCAAAAGCTATTACCATGATAAACAAACACACGTACTGAGTCCACAGCATATGTATATATTGTCTCAAACTGTGCATTTCATAGTACCTCCCCCATCCACCCTAATATCTATCTATCGTGCATATATCTTGCATATATTGTATATCTTGTTTATTTATTTTGTTTATTTATCTTATTTATTTATCTGTGTATTATCTGTTTATTCTTCTTGTGTATTGAATGTATATGTTTGCACGGAACAAAAAGGAGTGGCTCTTAATTTCATTGTACATATGTATAGTGACAATAAAAGGCATTCATTCATCATTCATTCATTCCAGTAATCCATGTCCTTAGTTATTTTGAGGGGGCAGCAAATTTACACTGTTACACAAGCTGTACACTCACTACTTTACATTGTAGCAAAGTGTCATTTCTTCAGTGTCGTCACATGAAAAGATATAATCAAATATTTGCAAAAATGTGAGGGGTGTACTCACTTTAGTGAGATACTGTATGTGTATACACACACACACACACACACACACACACACACACACACACACACACACACACACTTGTCCCCTGCGACCATGTGTAGAATAAGCAGTACAGAAAATTGATGGAAAAGAGACTTCATAGCATTTTGCGGGAAAACTGTTCCTTTAAGTTTTAGCATGATGTTTATTACCGATTTCCCACAAGTGGATTTGTCGGTTACACAGTTTGTCTGTGCACACTTCCACTTATCGCACTCCCACTTACCCGCATTCGCAGCACCATGCTGAAGTTGTGGCATATTCTCCAGTGTGTGTCCCTTGCGTGTCAATGATTAACAAGGTATTGTTACTGTTATTGTACTGTCTCTTTATACAGCTATGATTAATTTAGAGGTGAATAATGTCAAGCTTTAAAAAAAAAAATAATAAAACAGAACCGCTCTCTGGGGTTGTATGTATCCAATTTCACAAAATAATGGAGTATATATCCAGTGCTACTTCTTATTCCAGTAAAATGGATAGTATGGGGTTGAGAATGCTAATCTATGGACTAGAGCTGCACGATTATGGCCAAAATGATAATCCCGGTTATTTTGATCAATATTGAGATCTCAATTATTTCTCACGATTATTCATTGATTTTAGGGACAACCTATTTTTATTGTACTTTCACATTTAAATAAACAGACCGCTGCTTTCACCTCCATGTTTTGCTACATTCCTGCTAATGTACAAATCTTTGCATCAAATTAGACTGATCCTTAAAGTGCATCATCTCGTAGAAGCAAAATATAAATAAAATTCTATCCAAAATATTGTATAAGTAAAAATAAAAAAGCCATCAACCAAATGAAAATATGCATCAAATATATCAATATGCAACCAAATGAAAACAATTCAGGCGTGTGCAGAAAAGGCAATAACAGTGTTTACAGGAGGAGAGACGCAAGACAATTTCTTTTAATTACAAAAATTTAGGAGCACAGTTTGTTTATGTATTTATTTTTTTAATTATTTATTTATTTATTGGTTGATAACATTAATGTGCCGCAGTATAACACACAAGTAGGCATGAGAAAACTTGAGCTGGTCAATTATGACAGAATTTAGGAACATAGTGTGAGCCATGACAAAATAATTTACCTTCTGATAAACTAAATGTAACTGTCATGGTTCTGGGCTGGAGTCAGTTCTCGAACTGCTCTGTGTATATTGTGTATATATCTGAATAATCTCATATAGGATGTGATTGGGTGAGTTAATTTACCTGTCAGATACAAAACGCTTTAGTTTAACGGTGTTCATTAGTGATGCTCAGATCAGGATTTTTACGACCGAAACCGATCCAGATACCAATCTTTTCTTGTTTAAACTTTAATCAGGAGGTCATAAACAGTTAAAAGTAAGCTCTCTGCTCATGGTCACTGTTAATTGAATTATAATAATAGCAATGAGAAATACTGTTGGTTAATTGATAAATAAACAAGCATAAAATATTTATTTTAACATTTCTTAAACAATAGTCCTAATTAAAAGTAGATTAACACAGGCATGCTCCATATTAGGAAAAAGGCTAATAGCCTTCTAAGGAGATAGCTTACTAAGCTTAATGTCAAATTGATATTAAATGCAACCCATAGTAATTAAACTTTATTTAATTTCTCATTTTATTTATATTTTATGAAGTTATTATAATATCTATTTTTTATATTAAATGATTTATTTATAACTAAGCACATTTTCTGTCTTTACATTTTATTAGTTTTCTGTTTGTTTATCAGTTATTCCTTTTAGATCAGTTCCCCAGTACAGCGTTGCCATGTCTGCTGATAATATTACTTTTTGGGGGGATTAAATCAAAACATGGAAACTTGTGCTGACTTTTCTAGTGATATCTGGCAACACTAAGTTTAAATGAAGTGTATATGCTATGTATTTGAGTTAGTGAAGAGCGTGAAGGAGAGCAGCAGTGTACTCCTTCTGAACAGTTGCTAATCTTGATTATGATTTGTGAGTAATTATTTAATAAAGAAGTTTGAATTATACCCACCTTGTAGCGTTAGCATTATTATTAATTTACTCCGCCCGACAGCGCTGTGTTTAAACGAGCAGGTGAAAGTTCAGGTCATTTTGCGGGATCAATAAAAGATGGCGGTTTGTGAGATCGGGAAGTCGAAGCAGATGATGTTCAGTGTTACTCTTGTCATCATAATGGCTTCTCTGCAGTATTTAAACACTTGTTTGGTTGACTGAGGAGATGAAAAGCAGTGTGAAAGTAACTGTTGCGTGGTGTAGATGCATTTTGGACTTCCTGTAGTTTTTATTCCGATTGTATTATACAACTCCGAACAGGTCACTCGCACCGGTGCGAATAAATATTTATTCACAGTCGCACAAAGTACTTTTTCCCGTTCGGCATGATGAGGTTTAATGTCCGACAACTTCCTTAGTGCCATTTAGCATCATGTTAGTATCATGATTTCCCCTCGCGCTGGAGCTCGCAGCGAAACTGGCCGCTCGAGGGCTAAAATGCTAACACCGTTTCCGGTTTTGGCATTATAAAACGATGTCATCCCTGCACCGCTCTATGTGATTGACTACAAGGTTAGGAAGCGCTTGTTTTGATCTGCAGCGGCGTTTTCTATGAGCGGAGGACGAACTTTAAACATCAATATTGCAGTCGATCATGTTCATTTAATCGTGGGCAGTCAAAATCGTAATTGCGATCGATATCCGATTAATTGTGCAGCCCTAGTATGGACCCTTTAACTTTCATAAACAACGCACCTGTGTGAACCTAGTCATTTGTGCTTTCTGTTCTCTTTTCCCTGACAATTGTTGAGTAAATTTCAACAGAAGCTCTTTAGCGCTATGCAAAATGCTGTCTCAAATGCTCTAGTGCATGTTCTTTGCGTTATTCCCAGCTCATCTTATGTTTCAGGTGCTGTACAGATGCTCTCCACCACAGTGATTGGCTGCATCAAGATGTTTGTGCCTTGTTGCCTGTACCAGCACAAATCCCGTGTTGAATACCCTCCCAACTTTCTCATGATCATGCTCTTCGTGGGATTAATGAGGTGTGCCTCGCTGTTGCCTTTTGTTTTTTTCTGTCCATCAGTTTTATGAGGCCTTATCGCCCAGCAGTTGACCTGGAAACTCGTTTGATGAGCACCAGTGTGTGCTATTAGAAGGTTCAATATCCATCTGCTTTGCTTATTAAGCTTCATGTGCATAGATTCAAAACAAAGCTGTACTGTACTGCAAATTCCTTACAAATCACTGTTTGAAATGATTCATGTACCTTCCATACTGAAAAAAATATTCGATTCGATTTCACGATTGTTATTGCGCTAGACACGGCGCAGGTTTTTTTTTATGGACATAATCCAACTTATGCAAATGTGTACATTGGAAATTCGGCTGTTTAGCAGTCCTTCCGGGATTTTGAGATTTTTGCGATCACAGAAATGAACGCAAAATCAAGCAACCGCTGCAGTATTCAGAGGAGCTTGCATGAGTACAGTTAATGTTTACCAACAAACATCACTGTTAAAGACCAGGCAGAACAATTTCGTGCAATTGCAGCTTCGCCAATTCAGGTAGTTTTCTGAAAAAGGCACACACACAAAAAACTCTGCAAGTTGCATCGGAAATTTTGAAGAAAAAAATCGTCAGCAAAATTGGGCATTTTTGACCGAAATAATCAAAAAAAAAAAAAAAACTCTGCAAAATTCTGTACGGAATGATATATTAGCGCCAAAGAGCATTTTATTATTTATTAAGTCTCTGCCGTCAGGACACGTTAGGTCCTGGATTACAATATCAATGCAGGCCTATTGTTTGTGAGTTACGGAGATTTGAATTAAACCCATTCGATTAACACGTACAATACATTCGCTAAAAATTCGATTAGTTCAGTTGTACTCTAGACAGTAGAATCCAGTTTGGTACTATAAACTGAAAAAGCATTAGGTTAAATTAGCAGTTTGTGTTCTGTTGTGATAATAACATGCAAAATATTAAACCTCTTTCCTAGAATAGTAAGTCCTGGAATATGATTATGGTGATTATTTTGTTAATCTTTTCCTCTTTGCTTTCCTGTCAGGTTCACCACTGTGGTGTTGGGGCTGGTTAGCCTGAAAAGCATAGCCGTGTCGTTTGCTGAGACTGTGAAAAGCTCCGCACCCATCTTCACCGTCATAATGTCCAGACTGATATTGGGGGAATACACAGGTATCATACAGACTTGAATCATCCTGAAATCAGTCACGATGCTCACGACACCGAACAGGGCGTTTACTGATTGTTTATTCATTTCATACTGCAGTTGTCTGTCATATCAGCATTGCTGATAAGTCCTGCATTAAAGATTAACAGGATATCGTGCAGTAACTTTTCATGTTCTGCTTTCTATTTTCATTTCAAGGCTAGTCGTTGAGTCAATAGGACTTCCAAAGGTCCAGAGAGAAATTTCTGGAGTATTTGAACAGCTACTTTCAATAGAATCTATTAAGCTCTTAAAGTAAATTTTGTGTGTTTTTGTTTTTCGAGAGAGAAGAATTATAATGCGAATGATTACAGGAACTCGTCTTGAGGACATTACACAACACTGAGTGTAATTATCAACCGCGTGAATAAGTAAATAATTGGAATTGTTGCTGTAGTATAAGAGGAGCGAAACACTTCAGGATGTTCTTTCATAAGAAAATATGAAACTTCCGGGTGGAGTCAATTAACTCCCATTCATGTCTAACTGCATCACACCACCCCAGCTGTGATTGTTTTCCTCTAACAGCATACCCGAGCGTTTTATTCTTTACGTTTTTTTCTGAACCGATACTTTTCTTTACACGCCTAAGCTGGGTTAGTGAGGAAGCCAGAGACAACAGTATCTCAATAGATCTCGAACCTTAATGGCACAGTTGACTTTCAGGAACGTAGCAAATAATCATCATGGCATGCATTTGAACACATCCATTAACAGCACGTTGTGTGTTTTGATCAACAGGTCTTTGGGTGAACTTGTCTCTGTTCCCAGTAATGGCCGGACTTGCTCTCTGTACAGCCACTGAAATCAGTTTCAACATGCTGGGCTTCTCTGCTGCTCTCTCCACGAACATCATGGACTGGTACATGTCATCAATACACATTTATGTTTATTGCACTTGCTTCCAGTACCTTGTTATCTAATTAACATTTAATATTTGACTTTACTGTTGATTTTTCTTTTCTGTTTTACGTTGTAGCTTACAGAATGTATTTTCTAAGAAGTTGCTAAGTGGGGACAAATATAAATTCAGGTGAGTGTTTTGTGTTCTCCATAGTGCATCTTTTAGGGCTTTTCACACTTGAAATCATTAAACTTGGGTCATTGTAAACCCCGGCGATACGGAATCCTGTGTTATCTTGTTTCACGCTGCTCATATTTTTTAACAGTTAATCCTGGGTATTCATAATCTGAAGTTTTGCACTGTACATTCCTAAACCCTGGGTTAACCACCTTCTTTGCATATTTGCAGTGTCAACAACCATGATGGATATATACAGCACGTGAATGTAGTTTAAATAAGAGCTTGTCTCACACTTTCTCCTCAGTGAGGAAAAAAACCTCGCCACGTAAATCCTTCTTGGGTGTTTTTAAGCCTCCCGAGACGCGCAAAGTCGGAAAAAAACAAACGAAAGAAAACAGAGGAGTGTATTATTTGAATATATTTTTTTTGGGGGGGGGGGTTCCTTTTAAGCGTGGAGAGTCTTGTGTTTACTTTACAGTAGCGGCATTGTTATCTTTTTGTCGCCTAGTTGACCAGGCGTTTGTTGCTATCCAGCTTCAACGTCAGTTCCTTAAATACACTGTTATTTCTGACTGTGCCATCCAGTTTGTCCTGAAGAGACTTTTCTGAACATAGCTGTAGAAAATAAAATCGTCTCCTATTCTCTCCAATTTGACATGTCACCATTTGACCCCCCCCCACCGTCCCTCAAACACTGCCGATATTGTCTACACACCCTGCAGGGTTTCTGTATACGAACAAAGCACGTGATATGAGTCACGCGCTGTTCAATTTCTGATTGGGTGTCTGTTGCTTAGTACACGTTTGTACACGTTTGGCACCGCAGTGCTTCGGATCAGGTTTTTATAACCCCGGGGAGAAAGCAGTGCTAACCCCGCTTCTAAATTTCAGGTGTGAAAAGTTCCTGTACCCGGAGTTAAAATCGGGGTTTTGAGCGACAGTAACCCGGGGTGAAGCACAGTGTGAAAAGCCCTTATACTAGAGTTATCCAAATGTCATTCTGTATGGGAATTTCAGCCATGGAGTCATCTAATCTATTTGGGCAGAAGATGCTCATTTTCTCTAACAGCGGCTCTGTCAGTAGTGTCGGCTCCGGGTTTACATTAACGAGCTCGTTCTAACATGTTCCCTTTTCTGTAGTAAGAAGTGCATTATAACAGTATTATCCTCTCTACACACTATTTCACTTCCACAATATCCAGTGACGTTTATCAGCAAGTATATTAAGACCTATATAGACCTGCTTACTGTTATGCACTCCACAAACTCATCGGAGTACACTCGTACAAATTTCTGCCAAAGAGCAGTCTTTTTCTCTCCAATAAAATGAAGGAAAATAGATATACTATCTGGAATGATTTGTGCAGGTGATTTTGAACTCTCCAACATTAACAGACATTTCCTGCTTGTGTGGGTTCTCAGATTACAAGCTGAACGCGCGTGCGTATGCATGTTTTTTCCTTCCAACTCTGTGCCTTATGAGGATACATCTAGTTTTACAGAAGTGTAAACCAATATAAAGCAAACAGAGATTGCTTAAACAAATTTAGTCACAGTAATATGAGTAAATAATGTGCCATATAATATATTTGTTTTCATAACATATTCATAACGAGGCAGAATGACTTTTGGACTGTAAAGTATGTTGTCAAACATGTCTTTAAAACCTCAGTCATTATCATGTCTTAACTACGTCGTAAGTTGCACTGAACTTTTAAGCAACAACTCCCTGAATGCCAGTTTGAAGATATTAATCAGATGTGCTTTCTTTTGTCTAATTCTCTTTACGCTGCAATCTTCCACAAGCCTTGTCTTCTCAAATATATCGGTTAAAAAAATGTCTTCTGCTAAATATGAAGTGGCGTGTTATTAAACGTGAATGTAGCATGGAATTGGAAGTTGGAATTGCTCTGAAAGTGACTCATAATTTGTAAATGTGTATTTTTCTCCTATGTAGCCCTCCAGAACTGCAGTTCTTCACTAGTGCAGCTGCGGTGGTCATGCTCATTCCTGCCTGGGCCTTCCTCATGGTCAGTCAGTGCTTTTGATGAACTATAAAAGTATTCTGTATATAGGGTGTGTGGGTAATTGGGGTTTTTTGTTTGTTTGTTTTGGGGGGTTTTTTGGACTCAGCATGCCATTTTTCCTCACAGACACTCTTGTCTCCACTCTTACTCTTTCATTTTATAATGACAACATGGTAAACATTGACAATGTAAGAGATTGTATGGAAGCACCGCTCTCAAAAATATTATTTCTAGTCACATCTCTCTCTCTCTCTCTCTCTCTCTCTATATATATATATATATATATATATATATATATATATATATATATATATATATATATATATATATATATATATATATATAAAGAGAGAGAGAGAGAGCCTTACTGGCTTGAATGTGAGCATTAATTGAGACTGAAAGATCATCTTATTTCTCTCAGGCTATTGTAAACAATCAAAGAAATCCCAGACACTTGTTCCAAACCATAAACAGATTGCTTCGAGTTAATGCTATTAACACTTTACCTGTTTCTCAGCAGCTATTTAATTCTTTTCAGTTTTTTAATTCTAAGACTGATAATGTTCGCAAAGAAATTTCTGTTACACCTGACTCTGCCTCTTCACTCCCCTTCATCCATCTGGGTTCACTGGTGTTTCTTTCACTCATTTCTTACTGCTTGATTCTGAGGCTCTCACAAGGGAGGTATCCAGCATGAAATCAACCACTTTCTTGCTGGATCCAATTCCCACAAACCTATTTAAAATGTGCTTTGATGTTTGGTGCCCTACTATTCTCAGCATTATATATGAATCATTGGAGACTGGGGTCGTTCCAGCAGGACTAAAGACCGCTGCTGTTATACCTGTAGCAAATTTTTAAAAATGCTGCCGTGGATGATTTTAACAATTTTCGTCCCATCTCAAATCTTCCATTTTTGGCAAAAATACTTGAGTGTGTTGTTGGCTCTCAGTTGTGTAATGTGTAATCATCTTGCAATTAATATCCTCTTTGAACCCCTTCAGTCAGGTTTTTGTAAACTTCACAGCAATGAAACAGCGTTGGTCAAAGTTACCAATGACTTGTTGATGGTCTCTGATTCTGGAGCTACTTTCATTCTTATACTTATTGATCTTAGAGCTGTCTTCGATACTGTTGATCGTGGTCTTTTACTTACTTGCCTTGAAAGTGTTTTTGCTGTGTCGGGGACGGTTTTAAATTGGTTTAAATCTTATTTTGCTGACCGTTCCCAGTTTATTTCTATGGGTGGTTACAGGTCTGACACCAGTTCTGTGCTCACTGGTGTTCCTCAGGGATCAGTTTTAGGCCGTTTACTTTTCAATATTTATTTATCTCCACTTGGGCATCTGCTGCGATCGCTCGGCCTGCATTATCACTTTTATGCTGACGATACCCAAATCTACATTCACTCAAACATCAAGGTTTTCACCAGATTTTGTTTTCTTTCTGACTGTATTTCTGAGATAAAAACATGGATGAATAATAATTTTCTGTGCCTGAATAGTGGAAAAATTGAAGTTATGCTTATAGGTTCCCATCATCAAATTCTCAAAGCTGGTCCACTGTCCTTGTTTGTTGATGGTTCTGTTCTAGAGACTCAAAGTAAGATGAGGAACCTTGGAGTAATTTTTGTTACCAGCCTTACATTTGATTCTTTTGTTCAGAGCACTGTTAAAGCATCCTTTTTTCACCTCAAAAATATAGCAAGACTGCACCCTATGCTAAACTTCTCCTGTAGCTGAAAAGCTGATTAACTAATTTGTTGTCACTCGGCTAGATTACTGTAACACCGTTTTAGCCGGAGTGTCTAAATCCACAATCAATAAACTGCAATATGTACAAAACTCTGTATTTCCAGGTCCCAGTCAGGATCCTGGCAGCGATCATATTACTCCTGTTCTGGAGTCCTTGCACTGGCTCGCAGTCAGGTTCCGTGTCGATTTTAAAATTAACATACTAAGCATTACATGGCTTGGCTCATAATTACTTATCTGCTTTATTGATTCCTTACACCCCAAATCGCAGACTGCGCTCCTCATTGTGTAATTTGTTAACTGTTCCACGAACCTGCTTAAAATCTATGGGTGACGGGGCTCTTTCTGTCTCTGCTCTTTCCTTTGGAACTCTCTTCCTCTCGAACTTAGGGAAGCTCAGATCTTTGGCATATTTAAAGCTCAACTCAAGACATACTTTTTTTTAAACTTGCATTTGACCGTTGATGTCTACTTTTATTATTATTGTTGTTATTCTTATTAACTTTTTTTTTTTTCCTGTGTACTGCTTATTTTGTGCACAGAGCTTTGAGAATCTGCTTTAAAAGGCGGTTTATTAAATAAAGTTTATTATTATTATTATTATTATTATTATTATTATTATTACTATTATTAAATATAAACCTGGCCGCCTCTGCCAGATAGTTTCAAATGGGCTGTGGTTGGATCTTCCAGCAGGACAATGATCCAAAACATACATCAAAATCAACACACAAATGGTTTACTGACCACAAAATCAAGGTCCTGCCATGGCCATCGCAGTCCCCTGACTTGAAACCTATAGAAAACCTGTGGGGTGAACTGAAAAGGAGAGTCCACCTGCGTGGACCTCAAAATTTGAAGGATCTAGAGAGATCCTGTATGGAGGAACGGTCTCAGATCCCTTGTCATGTATTCTCCAACCTCGTCAAGCATTATAGAAGACTCAGAGCTGTTATCTTGGCAAAGGGAGGTAGCACAAAGTATTGACTAAAAGGGTACCAATAATTGTTGCACCCCTATATTTAACAATTTCTTTTGATTTCCCTGAGAGCAAAGTATTTTTGTGAATTTTTTTAACAAATGATCAAAAGGACAACAATAAAGACAATTTTTCACAGCCTTCTTTGCTCATATTTACCAAGGGTGCCAATATTATTGGAGGGCAATGTAGGTATAAAATATGGACCTCTAAGCAAATTGTGGATTCACAATGTCACCTGTAGTGCTTCTCCAACTCATACCCTCAGGATATCCATTTGTTTGGGAAAAGTGGGCGTGGCTTAAACCTGACCCAGGACATTGTGGTGCTGTTGCTGTTTGACGGAGTCCTGTTTCATCTGCAGAGCGTCACGGCCTACGCCCTCATGGGACGCATATCACCTGTCACTTTCAGGTAGGAACAGCATCTGGTCATTCAGTCTCTATAGTTATCATAAAACAGTTGTGTACTTGGAATACAGACTGAGCACCAGAACTGAAAGTACATTGAATATGAAAGGAATAGGAATATGTCTGGAGATTGTGTGAATAATTGGAATGGGTTTAGTAGGTTAAGTGGAAGGCTTCAACTTTTCAATCAGCTGTGTTGTGTGAGTATTTGATGGATAAAAATTAGATTGATCGGATAGTTTAAAGGATGATGTTGGAACCATTTTGCTTGCTCCTGACATGTCTTTCCTCCGTGTAACACGCACAGCCTCCTTATAATGTTACATGAGTCCTATAATGAGTTCAAAATGGTGACTGGGTGTGATGTTCATAACCGAGGTATTTCAGCTAGTGGCTGGCAACTGGCAGTGACAAAACTGGCAGAAATCCTTGCTCTATAACCATGCAGGTGACTAATTAAAGGAAAAACCAGAAGCTTTGTTATTTTCTGGGAGGAATTTTACTGCCTTGGTTTGTGTCACTTGTCCCTTTAGAGTTAGGAGTCTTTGCAAATCAATAAAAAGTTATTCTGACTTATCATCTTTTTCCTATGATGAAAGATACAGTGGTGCTTGAAGGTTCGTGAACTCTTTAGAATTTTCTATATCTCTGCATGAACATGACTTAAAACATCATCACATTTTCATACAAGTCCTAAAAGCAAACAAAGAAAGCCCAGTTAACTAAATATTATACTTGGTTGTTTATTTATTGAGGGTGGATTGATTGATTGAAAATGATCCGATATTACATATAAGTGAGTGGCAGAAGTATGTGAACCTTTGGTTTCAGTATCTGCTATGACCCCCTTGTGCAGCAATAACTGCAACTAAATGTTTCCGGTAATTGTTGGTCAGTCCTACACGTCAGCTTGGAGGAATTTTAGCCCATTGCTCAGAACAGCTTCAGCTCTGGGATGTTGGTGGGTTTCCTCACATGAACTGCTTGCTTCAGGTTCTTCCACAACATTTCTATTAGATTAAGGTCAGGACTTTGACTTGGCCATTCCAAAACATTAACTTTATTCTTCTTTAAGCATTCTTTGGTAGAATGACTTGTGTGCTTAGAGTCTTTGTTTTACTGCATGACCCACTTTCTCTTGAGATTCAGTTCATGGATAGATGTCCTGAGATTTTTTTTTTAATTCGCCAGTGTATGAATGCATTGTTTTATCGATGATATCAAGCCATCCTGGCTCAGATGCAGCAAAACAACCCCAAACCTTGGGCTGTGACAGTGGCAGTTTTTCACCATGACTAAACCACCGTGGTGAGCAGGTGTTTGGGGAGGGGGTATGGAAGAAATGAATAGTTATCACTATATAATATTTAATATAATGTAATATAATATAATAAAAATTATATATTTTATATATACTATATACTATTTTATAGGCTTAAATTAAATAAAAACCTAAATCTAAAAAGATTAAATGAGGCTTTATTTTAGCACTTTCATATGTGAAACAATTCAATACAGCCTTGTTGTGTCATGTTGTTGCAATGAGAAACAGCCTGAGGGTGCTGTGGGATACGGTACTGTGTTTGCAAGGGGAGAATAGTAAGGGGAGTGGATAATAAAGAGATGGAGTACACAGTCGCATGTTTTTCTGACAAATGCTTTATTTCTTTGAAAGAAATACCAGTAGGATGGTAACCTAAATAATATATTAAAAATCTAAATATTAAATAAAAAAAATTTAAAAACACAGCTGGGTAACATGCCTTGTCGACATATGGCTTCATCCAAATTTATTGGTTCACCTCTCTCATTGGGCACAAATCCAAAATGTTCCCAGATCGCCGATGTAACATTTTCCCAAATGGGAAACCATCTGGTCTCCCAGCAAGGTCCATTGCAGCGACAGAACCCGAAGTGTAAAAGCAAGAATTTGCCTGACTGGATTTTGGCGCGCTCAAACAAACCCGCACCAAACTAACAGACAACACCATATAAGGTTTGATTATGATTACATAATTTGTGTATTAATATAAAATCTCCCACTATATGATGGGCTATAAATACAAATGAATATTGCAGTTGTTGTTATTATTATTATTATTATTATTATTATTATTATTATTATTACACTTGTATACAAAACATTGTACTTTCTACTTGTCATAGTGTCTGCTCAAGCAGAAACATTAACGTGCCGTGTGATGTGACACCACCGCAGGTGGCACTCCACCACCAGTGGTGCAGTTGTCATGGCCACCGTCACAGCCCTACCCAAGCCATGATACTACCACCACCATGTTTCACAGATGGGATAAGGTTCTTATGCTGGAATGCAGTGTTTTCCTTTGCCTAAACATAACGCTTCTCATTCAAACCAAAATGTCTCATCCATCCACAAAACATTTTTCCAACAGCCTTCTGGCTTGTCCACGTGATCTTTAGCAAACTACAGAAGGGCGGCAATGATCTTTCTGGAGAGCAGCGTCTTTCTTCTTGCCACCCTGTCATGCACACCATTGTTGTTGTTGTTCTCCTGATGGTGGACTCATGAACATTAACATTAGCCATTGTGAGTGAGGCCTTTAGCCACTTATAAGTTACCCTGGGTTTCTTTGTGACCTCAGACTATTACACTTGCTTACATTTGCTATTGGAGTGATATTTGTTGGTTGACCACTCCTGGGAAGCGTGACAATGGTTTCCCATTTTCTCCTTTTGTACACAATCAATCTGACTGTAGATTGGTGAAGGCCAACGTCTTTATAAATGGTTTTGTAACCTTTTCCAGCCTGATGAACATCAACAACTCCTTTTCCGAGGTCCTCAGAAATCTCTGTTGTTCATGCTATGATGCAATTCCACAAACATGTGATAGGTCCCTGTTCTGTAAATAAAACCGGTCGCTCACTCACACCTGATTGTCATCCCATTTATTGAAGTCATCTGACTCTAATTTCACCTTCAATTTAACTGCTAATCCTAGAGGTTCACATACTTTTGCCACTCACAGATATGTAAAATTTGATCGTTTTCCTCAATAAATAAATGACCAAGTATAATATTTTTGTCTTGTTTTGTTTAATTGGGTTCTCTCTGTCTGCTTTTAGGACTTCTGAGAACATTTGATGGTTTTAGGTCATATATATATATATATATATATATATATATATATATATATAATATATATGGACTTGTATAGAAAATTCTAAAGGGGTTCACAAACTTTCAAGCACCACTGTGTATCTATCCTGATGGGAGTGGTCTCTTCCAGGTGGACACTGTCCCCATCCACAGGGCACAAGGGCTCACTGAATGGTTGGATTAAATATAAAAAATGTTGCAAATCATTCGATCAGATCATATCACATCACCAGATCCCAGCACAACTGAACACCAGTGGGAGCTTTTGGCCTAAAACCTCACTAAGACACTTTATGATGGTTGTTCTTTTAATTTGTCTGTACCAAAGAGATACTTGATTGGCCCACAGCATTCCCCAAGTGTCTCATTTCTCTTTACTACAGCAGATGTTCCTGTTAGAATGTCTGCCATGGAAAACCCTGTGAATGAGTCGTTACTATAGAAATGACAACATATTAGCCTGAGCACATTAATATAAACCTGTGATTTGTATCACACCAGGAACTACTGTCAGAGCTGCTGTTCTATCTTCTGACCAATCAGATGCAAGAATTTAATAGCGCTGTGGTATAAACGTAATTTTTGCAACAACTTAAAGCATAAAGCGTTCACTTCTTGTATACTAATCTTTTCGTGTCATTTTTCTTTCTCAGTGTGGCGAGCACAGTGAAGCACGCTTTGTCCATCTGGCTAAGCATCATCGTGTTCGGTAACCCCATCACGCTGTTATCTGCTGCGGGCACCTTAATGGTGTTTGTTGGAGTTTTGCTGTACAACAAAGCCAAACAAGCGCAGAGGAATACTCTGCAATATCTCGCCCAGTCAGCAGATTCAGACCACAGACCCTTACTTCAAGAGTCCAACATAAAAGCTGCTGACTGAATCAGCTGGGACTTAAATCCTCCAAGGATAGAAGTTTTTATATTTATTTCAGTTTTCCAAGAGTTGGAGAAAAGTAATCTTCCAACTATCTTTTTTTTCTTTCTTGTTTTCCCCCCAACACGTCCTCATCGAATTCCCCTTATGACTTATTAGATACCTCACATAAGTTGTACACTTGCATAGCTAAAGGTAGAGGGTCTAATAAGGAGCAGATTATTTGTTCGGAATTGACCAGAAGCAAAATATTCTTTGGTGATTTGTTCAATTTCTTTTAATTTAGGTATATGTGCATAGGCACGTTGCTGTCTTAATTAGACGACTTTGCCGATTAGTTGGCAGGATATAGTTTCAATATGTTTAAATATCCGTTGCTTCTGTACATTTTAAAAACCACTTCACCCTTTTTTGTGCTTGCACATATACGATCATATAGACGCCTAGGGACGATCTAATCAGCATCACACGAGTAAATAAAATAGTGGAAATGTGGTGAGGGTAGGGCTGGGTGATATGACAAAAATATCATATCACGATACTTGAGGACATTTCTGCGATACACTATGTGTATAACGATATATAATTTGGCTAAACAACAGTAGTAAAAAATTGTTAAACTGAGTCTGACAATACTTTTCTTTAATGCCTACAAAAACAAACAAGATTTAGTTGTTGTTTTTTTAAAGTATGTCAAATCAACAGCATCCATTCAGTACCATTTAATATGTAATTATTATTTTTTAAAAAGGTAAAAAAAAAAAAAATCGTAATAAAATAGTATATATAAAAAAATACATTACTATACCAACGGTATCTCAGAAAAGTGCATCACGTAATCATTTATCACAATATTGGTATTCTATCGAAATATCGCCCAGCCCTAGGTGAGGGAATATTAGCAAAGTTGTGTTGTAAATCTAGTATTGTGGGTGGAGAAAAGAGGAGTTGCTGTTTTAGCACCACCACCACTACCCAATTGTGACATCTGAGAATAGAACTGGGGTTTTAACCCAAGAAACAAACTGTTCCAATGGTACGCGTTCTTTGAACACATCTTAATATCCACGGCCTACTTACTTGTACCACTATTGACCAATGTCAGCCTTGTAGCACAAGTGCTAATATTAAATGTACCACTGTCAGTATAGCTTGGGCATTTAACTATTATGTAAAAAATACAGTAGTTATCATTTTTCAGATTATCTATGATTTCTAAAAATAAAAAAAAAAACAGTTATTGTGAGCACTAACAAATAAGGCTGCTAAAAAAACGACATTTTTCACAGTGAGCCAGCGACATAAAAAAAAGATCGCTGACATTATTTAATGATCTACATTTCAGCCAAAGTGTACATTTTTTATTAAGTCTTTTTGAAGATGTAGAAAAGACTACTATTATGGTTATGAACAAGGCCTCAAAATTACTATTGACCAAAAAAACAACATATATTTAGGGTCCAAATCAATCCAGACCATGACTGTCCATAGGCCAGACTGACACTGTGATGGATGTCTCTGGTCAGTTTGTGATTATACATTCCTCTATCTTTTTTTTTTTTTTTACTTTTTAAGTACACAAATTCTACTATAAATAACTTATCCAATAGTCAAATTTTTGTCATAAGCTTCAGATTTTTTATTCATACAATTTTGCTTCTTTAGAAATAAATGCTTGACTATTAACAAAATGTGCCTGTTCTTAGAACAATCTATTTAAAGCTTGAAATTAGAACAAAAAAAGTCTAGAAATAAGCTGAACTAATACATGATTTATTATAGACTTTTTTTTTTTTAATCGTTTCAAGATTTAAACATACCACAACTTTTCGGGTAGTTCCTATACTTTGAATGAGCTACGAGCAGCTACGACCACTTTGTTGTATGACTGTGGAGAAGTTCGTTCTTTAAACCGTGATCCTTTTTACACTGGAATGCAACACAGCTCATCTTTAGGTATTAATGTGTGACCTGTTGATACATATTGATGTATTGTTGCATCCCTGTCTTTTTGGGTTTGTTTGGGGTTTTTTTTTTTTCCTGATTAGAGAGATATTTGTTCTTTAGTCAGTAACACAGTTCTGTTTGTTATACAGGGATGATGCACTGCATTCATGATGCAAGACACTTTGATGCAGATAAATTTGCATTGTACTGTTAGTCAATCTTCATTGTACTGTTGTCTGTCGTCGGGACAATTTACAGTCTCTACCAGAGCTTACAGTCTGTCCGACCGTCCGTCCCGGGCCAAATGTCTGTTACTGACAGAATACTAATAACAGAACCTGTGAAGGCCCTACGTTTCTGACAGAACTTGTGTTCCTTAGACTACTGAGCTAAAGACTGTTTAATAGTCAGTCATCTATTTTACACTCAACTAAGAGCCTCAGATTTTGGTCTTTTACTTGGTCTGTGTACCAGCGAGTTGTACATGAAGTGTTATAAACCTGTGTAATTTGATTTTGAAAATCTTTCATTAGCCAGATGTTTTAAACTGTAATTTAATTTCTTTCAATTATTATAGGTGGATATATCAGTATGACTGTCTTAACAACTGGAAGGACTATATGAGATGGCCATGTTTGTTTGTTTCTTTATTAACCACTAATGAAGTTCACATTTTAATACTGAAAATGTTTCATATGTATTTTTGTCTGTACAAATTGGTCTGACCTGTGTAAATGTTCAATCTGTGCATTGACGAGGTGTACAGGTGTAATTTTTTATTTAGAGGGAAAATGTCGAATTTATTCTCAAATTTATATTAAACGGAATGCAAATTTTGATGGTTATTTTACTCTTTCTGGTCAACTCCCTTAAAGATTCTGTAAGGAATGAGTGATAAATTGTGCGTTTGTCTGTTTCAGAAACACACATTACATGACTACTTGCAGTCAATAAGTACATCCTGTGGAAATCATTGGCTTTTTTTATATTTATATTTGGACAAGCAAACATTTGATCCTCTTTGAAACAGTGCTTATTAAAAGGTGATACACACTATCAAATGACACATAAAATTTACATTTTGTAGTCATTTTCACAATTTAAATGCACAAAAAGCAGATCAGTCACATGGAAAAGTAAATACACCACTAAATTATTACACCTTCGAAACAATAAAATTAATATCAGGTGTTCAGGATTGGGTGCCAGTGATTAGAACCTGCTTAGGGAGTGCAGGTGGAACCTGTCTTATTTATACCCCTCTCATATCTAGTGTCTGGTGTGATGTCATCATGCCAAGATCTAAAGAGTTCTGTAAGGACTTCAGAAAAACAGTTGTGGATGCTTATGAGTCCGGCAAGGGATTTAAAAAAAATCTCCAAATTATTTGAAATACATCATTCCACTGTACGGAAAATAATCTACAAATGGTGCAGATTTCAAAGGACTGCCAATTTGTCCAGGACTGGCCGTTCCAGAAAATTCATCCAAAGAGCAGACCGTCCGATGCAAAACAAAGTCTCTATGAACTCCAAAATGTCATCACAGGATCTGCTAGTAATTCTTGCAACTATTGGTGTCAAAGTGCATGCTTCTACAATCAGAAAGAGGTGAGAAAGATAGCTTTTCAGGAGAAGCACCTCATACAAACTGTGAAGCACGGTGGTAGAAATGTTTGGGTTTGTCTCGCTGCTTCAGGGACTGGACAGCTTGCATTCATTGATTCTATGACTTCTGCATCATATCAAAGAGTGCTTGAAGATAATGTGAGGCCATCTGTGTAAAAGTTGAACTGAATGTGGACCTTTCATCAGGATAATGATGCACACTAACACACTAACACACCCAGCAAGGAATGGCTCAAAAAGCAGAAATGGAGGGTTATGGAATGGCACACTCAAAGCCCAGATTTGAATCTCATTGAAATGATGTTGGGGGTATCTGAAACGGGCAGTGCATGCAAGAAAACCCTCAATCTTGCAACTCAAATAATATTGCATAGAAGAGTCAAAAATTTCCAGCAAACCTGGCAGACAATTATGCAAAACGCCTACAAGAAGTTATTTCTGCTAAAGGGGGAAATACTAGCTTCTGAGGCCAAGGGTGTACTTACTTTTTACACAGAAGAATATCACATCTATTGATATTTCTGTTGAATAAATGATTGAAAAAGTTCAATTTTCCTCTGTTCATGTACATTGCATCCGGAAAGTATTCACAGCACTTCACTTTTTCCACATTTTGTTATGTTACAGCCTTATTCCAAAATGGATTCAATTCATTATTTTCCTCAAAATTCTACAAACAAAACCCCGTAATTACAACGTGAAAGAAGTTTGTTTGAAATCTTTGCAAATTTATTAAAAATAAAAAAACAAAAAAGCACATGTATATAAGTATTCACAGCCTTTGCCATGACACTCAAAATTGAGCTCAGGTGCATCCTGTTTCCACTGATCATCCTTGAGATGTTTCTACAACTTGACTGGAGTCCACCTGTGGTAAATTCAGTTGATTGGACATGATTTGGAAAGGCACACACCTGTCTATATACGGCCCCACAGTTAACAATGCATGTCAGAGCACTAACCAAGCCATGAAGTCCAAGGAATTGTCTGTAGACCTCCGAGACAGGATTGTATCGAGGCACAGATCTGGGGAAGGGTACAGAAACATTTCTGCAGCATTGAAGGTCCCAATGAGCACAGTGGCCTCCATCATCCATAAATGGAAGAAGTCTGGAACCAGCAGGACTCTTCCTAGAGCTGGCCACCCGGCCAAACTGAGCGATCGGGGGAGAAGGGCCTTAGTCAGGGAGGTGACCAAAAACCCAATGGTCACTCTGACAGAGCTCCAGCATGTCTCTGTGGAGAGAGGAGAACCTTCCAGAAGAACAACCATCTCCAATCAGGATTGTATGGTAGAGTGGCCAGGCGGAAGCCACTCCTCAGTAAAAGTCACATGACAGCCTGCTTGGAGTTTGCCAAAATGAGAAACATTTTGTTTCAAAACAAATCTCAGCCCATGAGAAACAAAATTCTCTAGTCTGATGAAACAAAGATTGAACTCTTTGGCCTGAATGGCAAGCGTCATGTCTGGAGGAAACCAGGCGCCAGTCATCACCTGGACAATACCATCCCTACAGTGAAGCATGGTGGTGGCAGCATCACGCTGTGGGGATGTTTTTCAGCGGCAGGAACTGAGAGACTAGTCAGGATCGAGGGAAAGATGAATGCTGCAATGTACAGAGACATCCTTGATGAAAATCTATTCCAGAGCGCTCTGGACCTCAGACTGGGGTGAAGGTTCATCTTCCAACAGGACAATGACCCTAAGCACACAGCCAAGATAACGAAGGAGTGGCTACAGGACAACTCTGTGAATGTCCTTGAGTGACCCAGCCAGAGCCCAGACTTGAACCCGACTGAACATCTCTGGAGATCTGAAAATGGCTGTGCACGACGCTCCCCATCCAACCTGATGGAGCTTGAGAGGTCCTGCAAAGAAGAATGAGAGAAACTGCACAAAAATAGCTGTGCCAAGCTTATAGCATCATACTCAAAAAGACTTGGGGCTGTAATTGGTGCCAAAGGTGCTTCAACAAAGTATTGAGCAAAGGCTGTAAATACTTATGTACATCTGCTATTTTGTTTTTTACTTTTAATAAATTTGCAAAGATTTCAAACAAACTTCTTTCACTGTGTCATTATGGGGTTTTGATTGTAGAATTTTGAGGAAAATAATGAATTGAATCCATTTTGGAATAAGGCTGTAACATAACAAAATGTGGAAAAAGTGAAGCGCTGTGAATACTTTCCGGATGCACTGTATATCAGCTTCATTAATAGGCACTGTTTCAAAAATGTTTGCATATCCAAATATGTCAAAAAAGGCAACAATTTCCATAGGGTGTACTTATTTTTCACATTACCCAAACACTTTGTTAGGAGCACCTGTACTCCTACAAATTGATGCAATTATCCCATCGGACAATCTTGTAGCATCAGTGCAATTGCATAAAATCATGCAAAGAGCTTCGGTTAATGTTCACATCAAACATCAGAATGAGGGAAAAAATGTGATCTCTGTGACTCTGACTGTGGGACTGTGAGAACCCTGACCTCAGTTGCACTGAACACCTTTGGGAGGAATTGGAATGTTGATTTTGAGCCAGACCTCCTCATCAGTGCCTGACTTCACAAATGCTCTTTTGGCTGAACATTCCAAAATGTTGTGGAAAGCTGTCCAAGAAGAGTGGAAGCTATTGCTTTTTTGTCATATTTTTTTTATTCATATTTATAAGTATAAAGTCATAAGACATTATGTGTGTAAATTTGAAGGCAAAAGTGTTTGAATACTTATTTCCCATCACTGTGTGTGTATACAGTGGGGTCCAAAAGTTTGAGACCACTAATGAAAATGCTTCTATTTTGCAATGTTTTCTAATTTCATACAACAGCATCCATTACAAATTATATTAATGGTAACAACTTGAGTGAAAAGTTTGAAATATTTATATGAATTTCAGAGTTTCTTAGTATTTGGTTTTCCACTTTTTGCCCAAGCTGACCCAGACGTCACAGGTTTGTGCAAAACCTGATGATCCGTTTCAGATCAAATCCATTGGAGTGTCTTCTGAACACGCTCTTCAGTAGGAGAAATTATGGAAGCTCTGACCTTTAGTACAAAGCAGTTAACACAGTCGATTTCACACATTTGCTTACATTTAAATAGGGACCTAGAACTAGTGCAGAATCTTTCAATTTAGAATCAAATATTTACTTTATTTGTTTTGAAATATTTCACAATTCTAAAACCTTTTATTTATTTCCAATTTTAAATGAACAATTAAACAATATCCCAAATTTCAAACGTGGTATCAGACTTTTGGACCCCACTGTATATACATGATTGAATCACATAATTTTTGACGATTATTCAGCTGCACATTCTCCCCAAAGATGTTCTATTGGATTCAGGTCTGGAGACTCCGCAGGCCGTTGAGGTTCACTGAACTCTGCCGTGCTCATGGAACCAGTTTGAGACCGGAAGCTCGTGGGACAAAAAAAAGAGTGGGACATAGAGAGTTCAATTCACGAGTTGTTTCTATAATAACTCATTCACAGGTTCTTGTATGGTGCACGCTCAACATAATCTGAAACTAATAAACAAACAAACAAATAAATAAAAGGATGTGTTGGTATTTAACAAAGAAAAACATATACATTCATATTATGATATATATTGTTATTAAGTGTTGTTTTTTTAATGAAGGAGGTGTTTGTTTGCTATTTATGAAAAAGCATGTTGTGTCAGCTCTTTTTTTTTTCTTTCTTTTTTTTTTTTTTTTACTGAAAACAGTCAATAGGTTTTCCACCACATGAAAGTCTTCAGGTCTTCTGGTTCCTCTGTGACATGGAAAAGTGCCATTTAAGAAACATCAAGAAAGAGAAAGAAAAAGAGCCGATGATGAGGTGTTTGTGACTCTTAATAGCGTGATAAAAAGAACCGGTTTCATGGGTGTTCTACAACATTAAATGTAACCAAAAATGGATTAAAAGCAAGCGCTAGCTTTCATTATTAAATCGTAAATTGTAATGTTTGACACATTGCTGTGGTCTAAGAGGAATCAAAGGTATATTTTATGGTGTGCTCTTATGGGAAATAATCATCTTCAGAGTGGTAACAGTAACCCATCTTTCGTTTTTAAAGAGTCTGGGGAGAAGTCTGTAGGGACGTTGCCATAGTAACATAGTAATTCCTCAGAGACAGGTTGAGGGCGCAAATAGTACGTTGCCTATCCCGGTGCATTATGGGATTAAAACTGTGCACCTGATATCCTCCACTATGATTTCGGAGGGCACTACAAAATGGCAGATTCTGAAATCAGGGCACAGTTTCGGAGTATGTAAACTTGTCCACTAGATGGCAATAATGATCTAGTAACTTGTCTGTTACCCGGAAGTACTTTCAGACGGAAGCCCGTAGTATTTTTTTTTTTCCGGTATTTTGAAAACGCGCCGAGTAACTTTCAGGTTTGTACGCTGTTTTGAAATAATACCGTTATACTTTTATATATATATATATATTTAAAAAAAAAAATTAGATTACTTCTGATATAGCCTAAAATACTTTATTACATGTTCACATATATGTTTGGCTTATATCCAGTTAGCGAACGACCGATTAACGATATCTTGTGAGTTAGGTTAGCTGGCTAGCCGCTACTCCACTATTTAGACTGGCGATAAAACGGGATACGTATCAAATAGCGTCCTCGTAGACATCTAGTGCCCTAACTAGGCTGTCACAGCTCAGTCACAGCATACACTGTGGAGTGCACTTACATTGTGTGTGGAGTCTTTTGAGATTCAGCGCAACGTTATTTACCGTGTGCTAGCTCAGCTAATGCTACTGTTGAATGTTGGATTGAAGTTAATAAAAATCAAGCTTTGTCAAGTAGCCTGGATGCTAGCTAGCTAGCTGTTCTCCAAAACATCCGGCTTATCTTCAGTAGCTAGCTGGCTAAATGAATGAATTAACCGTGATATTTGGATTCTTATAAAATGTCACATTTTCTTGCCAGCCCTTTAAGTGTAAAATAAGCCTCGCTTACATCTTCAATTATTTAACGTTATTTCAATATGTGTTTATTGGAGCTGTGGAGGTTTCTGTTCGTGAAGTTTCCACCAGCAGAGTTTATTACATACAAGTCCGCACTATTTGTATTACCGCCATTTACTTCACGTGTCCAGTCCATCTAGTTAATAACTATAAACTCTTAATAATTATTATTATTTGATAATGGTAGGTTGTGATTTTCACCACTGCAACAAAATGTTAAACAACCACAGATCGCTTTTTCAGAGCTAGTGAATTAGTTAATGCTGGAAGAGTCACTTCTCTTCATTTAGCTTCCCTGAGATCTGTGATTTAGTATACTGTTTAAAACCTTTCACCTGTTTTTGTTTTTAATATTTTTTAACATATATATATATATATATATATATATATATATATATATATATATATATATATATATATAAATGTGTGTGTATTTATGTATGTATATAATCTTTATTCAGAACATTTAATTTGACTGGTGTTTTTGCTCTTGTTCAACTATGAAAGCTTGTTATACTGTTTTACTTTCAGGAAAACATACATGTTTTTTTTTTTCTTATTAAAAAGTCTTATTGAATAAAACGTAGCATTAGCAGTAACAAGAAAACAGGTTTTAGTGACTAAATGTTAGCGCTGTTAGCTTGGGGTTTTGTTGTTGTTGTCGTTTTAACAATTGCTTGGTGTTCTTGAACATTGAATGACCAAAAGTTCAACGAATGATTAAAAGTGTCAAATATTATTCTGTGTTTTCCGTAAGGTAAAATACACGGCCTGACATTCTCAAGTCTCACTGTCCCATATTTCTCCTCTCTCTAACTCTTATAATGAAAGGTTTAATTCAACACTGGCCTCATTCTGTCCCAAACCCTCTGCTGTATGTTGTTAGACTAAACCTTAGTTGAATTTTATGCTCTTGAATACAGTATTAAACACTAAACTGTAGAGCTATTCGTAATTACCGATAGTGTAAACATAGGCACCTGCTGTGAGCATCTCCTAATAAGTTAAGAAGGACAGAAAGGAGGACATACTATAAACCAGAGAAAATAACAGGCAGAGATAGGAGTTTAATCAGCTACAGAGCACCGAGACTTTGCAACCGATACCAAACCATTTCCCATGTATCACTGGTTTTTTGCTCTTTTCTTGCAGCTGGTTGTGACTTGGAGCTGATGGGGGACGAAAAAGACACCTGGAAGGTTAAAACACTCGATGAAATTTTACAAGAGAAAAAACGCAGACGAGAGCTTGAGGAGAAGACAGAACCTAAGCGCGTGAAAAATGTAGGCTAAGTTTTGTGCTTTAGGTATAGCTTATTTATTGGAAAAATTGAAATTTACCTAAAGAGATAACTCTCTAATCGTTTTGCTCATGTTTAACAACTGCCTTGCCAGTAGTTGATTGATCATTGGATCACACATGGGTCATTGCTAAGCTTAAGTAAGCTCACGTGCATTATCTCATTTATATCAAGTCATGATTCTCCGTTATCTCAAGGCTCAGCTGTCTCTAGTCATTTGTTTCCGTTATCTCAAGGCTCAGTTATCTCATTTATTTAAAGTCTGCAATCTCAAGTCTCAGTTATCTCAAGGTGCCGTTATGTCATTTAAAGTCTGCAATCTGAAGTCTCAGTTATCTCAAGGCTCAGTTATCTCCAGTCATTTCTTTATCTCTAGTCTCCGTTGTCTCATTTATTTAAAGTCTGCAATCTCAAGGCTCAGTTATTATTATAAGTCTGACTTATTTCCAAGGCTCAGCAGAGGGCTTTAAAATTTCAAACTGTTTCCTCTTTGGGCAGACGGATGATCGGGAAGCCAAACGTGACACTCCAGAGGAAGGAGAATTACGGGACCACAGGATGGAAATAACAATACGCAACTCTCCATACATAAGGGAGGACTCCACAGAAGACAGGTGCTCCACATACACCCCTTTACTACTATGAAATTATGCTATATAATATTGCGTTGCATTTGTTTCATTTAATAATATATCTACAGCTGTTAAGTTTCTGCATGAAGAGTTATGATGTATAGTTATGTAATTGTAACTCTACTCATATTGGCAGAAAATACACTTTAACTGTTGTTCCCAATTTAATGTAGAGGAGAGGAAGATGAATCGCTAGCTATAAAACCTCCTCAACAGATGTCCAGAAAAGACAAGGCGTACCACAGGAAAGAAGAGAAACGGAAGGATAAGAGGAGACACAGGAGCCATTCTGCAGAAGGAGGTAGCCACCGTTGCTGTGATTACTACATAGTAGTTCTTCGACTGTTTCATTTTGTGAAGTAAAATGTTCTTTCCAAGTAGGAAAGCATGTCCGCGTAAAGGACAAAGAGAAGGAACGAGAGAATGAAAGGCGGAAACGGCAATGGCAGGACGACACCAAAGTTCGCAGGGACTATGATCGACAGAAGCGCCGGGATCAGGCCAGGGCCCACTCGCGCAGGGAGAGGTGATTGCACACCCACACACACACACACACACAGACACAAAAAGATTTCTCTATTTGTTTAGAATAGTGAGCAACAAGCTGGATGTATTGACCTTAAAGCAAACAACAGAGTAAAAATGTTGAAAAGAAGGAAGAATGCTAGTGCTATTTGTCATAAATATCTTATTCAGCAGTGTTAGGGTTGCAGTTATTTTAAACAAAAAACCCCAAAACAACTGATTTAAATCAGTTACCTACACATTATTTGATATGAACAACTATCTGATGCCACGTCATTGTTTTTTGGTAAATCATTACACTTTTGGACTGCAAATAGAAAATTATTATTAAATTACTAAAAAATAAAAAAGACGTTTAAATTTCATTGGTCATCAAAATATGTCTGAACAAGTGATTGAGTGAGAAATAACGGCACGAATTGTCGACTCTATCTTTATACAAGTTTGATTATACAAACATTTTGAAGGTTTTGTTGTTGTTGTTTTTTAGCTCTATGTGTAACCTGTTGTACCTCTCACCCCTGCTCATATTTTCACGCTCACTGAATTTGCTATTATTTGAACAATCTAAAAAAAAAAAAAAACATAGCGGGTACTGAAGAGTTTCTCATGATCAATGACGTGACAGTCATGTTTTTCCTTATTATACAGGAAAATTAAATTACCCAGCCATGTGATGAAGAAAAGTTTTTAAATTAAAATATTGCTTTGTTGCTTTGAAGATTTTTATTGTGCCATGAATCCAAAATTCTTTCATCAAGATACCTTCACCACAAATTCTCATTTATGTCTACTGATGGTATATTTTTATCAGAATGTATTTTTATTAGTACTGTAAATAAATGTCCCAAAGAAGCAGGGCCTAGCCAACAGGGAGCAACAAAATGTGTGACAGCCTTTTTTTTCCTCTTTTTTTCTTTTTTTTTTTGGGGGGGGGGGGGGGGGGGGGTGTCCAAACCTCCAGTCTTCCAAACCTCCAGTCTTCCAAACTTGTGTCGGAATTAATTTCTGATGGATGTATGCATAGAGGAGGGCTACTACATGCTAATAACTCTTGTCTGGTAAAAGTGCGGGTTGCTTTATATTATATTTAGGATCTTCTATCAATTTTAACATCTTATAAATTAAAAGCTGATCCAAATTTTTATCGATCGGGTTACATTTACTGACTGAGACCGCTTAGCTACTGGGTTTGTGATTTATTGGCTCAAGAGCCTTAGGGAGTTTTGGTTGTTAATAACGCTACACACTTGGATGTATTGGAGCTAATGAATTACAACGCACCGACCAGTTTTCCTGTTACGTCCACAGGGACCGTCTGGAGCAGCTGGAGCGGCAGCGTGAGAGGGAGAGGAAGATGCGTGAGCAGCAACAAAAGGAGCAGAGAGAGCAGCGCGAGCAGAAAGAGAGGGAGAGGAGGGCTGAGGAGAGACGCAAGGAGCGGGAGGCACGACGAGAAGGTAGTTGTTTATAATGACAGCACAACGGCACACACAGTTTATTTTAATTTAGTTATTTTTAGAGAGCGGTTTCAACGTTATGTCAGATAATCACATTCTACAGTGCACAAAACTTGAAGTAATTCAAGCCTCAGACTAATTGCTCAATTAATCTTAGATTAATCTATAAGCACTTCCTGTTTACGCAGGTCCCCCTTCCCACCACCGGGGCGGCTCCCTGGAGGATTACGGGGACAAATCCAAGTCTAGGCACCGCAGCCGTAGCCGGAGTCCTGTTCGTTTACAGAGAGAGCAAAGGCCAGAGAGTAGTGAACAACGGCGACCAGGTCAGTTAAACCAAGCCAAACACAGTCCTATTAGTCATAATGGAACGCTGTATAAAGTGAATTTCACCGTATTCTCTCAAAGGGAAGCCTGTTTACTTGGTTTTCTTTATTTGGACATTGATTTACAATATACATCCCTTTTGCTGGCCAATCTGACGGGGGGAAAAAGGGCACTAAGAACCAAGGTATCCTCATGAACGGTCAAGAACAGTTATGAATTATAATGCTGGTTTTGGTGAGACACAAGAAATAAAGGGTCGGGGTTTTTTTTTCCTGGTGGCATACATGTATCATATTCTTACAGAATAAAAAAAATTTGAATAGCTGAAATAATTCTTGGACACTTCCTGTGCTATATTAGTCAAATTCTTTGGAAGCTGTAGCCTATTAATATAGCTTTTTAATAGCTATTAATATTATAGCTTTGTCAGTCAGCTTTCGCAGCAGAGATCTTGATAATATGTTGATCCAAAGCAAGTCAGTGATATGAGCCGTTGATTCCATTTTCCTAAATGCAGCCAGAAAATGTCAGTAAAAAACTATGTTGCATTAAGGTGCAGTATCACATCACAAATATAGAAAAGGAATAATCACCGTTGAGAGAAAAAAAGGCCCCTTGTAATTCTTTGACATATTAACATAAACACTCTTTTCCCCAGGGGAAAATTTGCTTTTTGAACCAGTCATAGACTTAGGAAATAATCCAGCTATGCCGTATGTGTTTTTAAAGGATTTGGACCGATTTAAGTGTTTTGCGTTCCAATAATTGACTAGATTATATTGTTGTATTATATCCAGTACAATTGATCGTGGCTAAGAACAGTAACTGTAGTTACTTGTGTTTGCTTTATTACAAAATAAGCTTTTTATCTTCAAATAAAGCAGACTTTCTGTACCCTTTGGGGTAGTGTAGATTATTTGTTCTGCATTGTGTTTCCACCTAGGATGTTTTGCTCTTTGTATTATTACGAGGCCTTTCTGATGCACGGAAAGAACTGTTGGTTAAATTCACAGTGTAAGTCTCCATTGCCCAGCCATGTTCACCCCCTTGAACTTTTTAAAATTTTGTGGCGTTACAATTGAAATGTGTTGGAATTGAAATTGGGATTTTGCTATTTGATTTAGACACTATTTGAAAGTGCAAAATATTTTTTATCGAGACACCAAGGTTTATTATACAAGAAAACGTCAGATATTTGTTGCTTGTGTTCACCCCTCTGGGTCAATAATTGGTAAGCTGCAAGCCTTCTGGGATACGTCTCTGTTAGCTTTGTGCATCTGGATCCTAATATCTTTGCCCATTCTTCTTTGCAAAATTGCTCAAGATCTGTCAAATTAGATGGAGACTGTTGGTGAGCAGCAATTTTCAAGTCTTGCCACATATTTGCAAGGAGATTGAGATTTCGGTTTTGGCAGGGCCCTTTGGCAGTATGTTTAGGGTTGGAAGGTGAAGCTCCTCTCCAGTCTCAAGTCTCTTGCAGACTGGAACAAGGTTTCTTCTAGGATTGCCCTGTATTTGTCCTGCTTCCAGCCATCAACCATGACCACTTTTCCGAGTTTCTGCTGATGAAAAGTGGCATGTCTGGGCTATGGTTGTTCTGTGAACAGCTTGCATTATCAGAGTTGTGGATCTCTCTAATGCCTTCATTGTTACCCTTGGCCTCTTTGCTGCTTCTCTTACTAATGCCTCCCTTTCTCAGTAACTGACTTTTGGTAGATGGCCTCCTGTAGGCAGAGTCGTGGTTGTGCAGTATCCTTTCCCCTTTTAATAATGGATTTAATTGCGCTTTACTGGATGTTCAATGTTTGGGATATATACATATTTTTTTTATATCCAAACCTAAGAGTCCTTTTCCAGAACTTTGTCTCAGACTTATTTTGATAGCGCTTTCCAGGAAAAACTGGTTACACAAGAACCAATTAAGATGTTTCACAGCAATGGGGGTGAATACTTATGCAACCGCAGTTTTTTCAAGTTTTTTTATTTGTAAATAGTTACACATACTATATTGGTTTTTCCATCCTCACTTCAGTATAATAGTCTAATTTGTGTAAATTCTTGATATACTTCCTGGAACTGAAATGGAGCAGTGGCAGGACAGGGCAGTGGCACTCTTCCCCACCCCTTTTTTTTCGCAGGTGCACACCTGTTAGATCCTGTCAGTCTTTTACATCCTAAAGTCATGATCTGTTTGAGATTTTTAACCATCGAGCTATCACGGCCAGAAAAAGTCTAAGACATGAACCATGCCATATGTGGTTTTCCTCAAGCCTTTTTATAAATCCACCATAACCGCACTAGTCTTCTTTTTACTTCTTCTACATAATTGCATTTCTGCAGTCTACAGTCTCCATATGGACCTTCAACAATATAATATGTATTTATATTAGGCTAACATTACATCACCAAAGAGCCAACATTCAGACACTGCAGGTTCTATGGTGGGGTTTGGGAACCGTAGACCATTTTCCAGACCAGACAGATATTATTATTATTATTATTATTAATAATAATAATAATAATAATCATAATAATAATAATAATTATTATTATATAACATATGTCCAGATAAACTGCACCTAATATTTGGTCTAGATTCAATGTATGACACCCCCAGCCTTTTTCTTTTCACTTTACCCTGTATGTTTATCATATTGACCTTGTATAAAAATACATACATGATATCAGATGAATATTTTACTGCTATTTTATTAGTCTAGTCGCTGGCTTAAAGAGTAGTAGTGTGCTACATTTGCGACTGTAATGGTAGCTATTAATAAGTGCATATAAGGTTGTTTCCACACTGTAAAATGAATTTCGGCCAGAGCTTTTCCTCAAAGTCTTAATGGACCATTCTAGCCCGCTTGTGTGGTAATAAGACACTTTTAGTGGCGTGTGCTAGCCATTAGAATTCTCTCACTGGCGGAGTATGTTGTGCGGTCTGCTTCTCGTAGGCCATTAGATCACCCGGTTTCCTTCGCTGTTTTTGCGAGATCACTGTAAAAGTGATAAGCATCCCCAAGATTGTGCCAAGCATTATATAACAGATGTCTGAGTTTTAAATTTTTTATTTTTTTTAAATACTAGCATTGATGGCATAAACATTTTTTTTGTTTTATTTTGTTTTTTTGTCGTCAGTGAAAGAAGAGAAGCAAGAGGATTTACTGGCTGATCTTCAGGATATCAGTGACAGTGAGAGAAAGACAAGTACGGCTGAGTCTTCAATTGGTAAGCATATACATGCATGCACACACAAGAAACTAAACTCTACAATCAATATCTGTTTTGGTTGGTTATCAGCATGTTAAGAACTTTTGCAATTAAAGGCTCAGCTTCTGGTTCAGAGGAGGAGGAGGAGGAGGAGGACGACGAAGAAGAAGAAGAAGAAGAGGAGTCGAGCAGCCCGAGTGAGGAAAATGAAGAGGGAGAGTCGGGATCAGACTCTGAAAGATCTGAGCAGAGCGCAGGTCAGTATCCGTCCAACCTCGGACCTGAATGCTCTCAGTTACATTCTCCCAAATCCTTTGCAGGCAAACAGAGGTCAGGTCAGTTTTACAGACTTTTCCACTAACTTCTGGCAGTATTAAGTCACATAACTGACTTATAGATTGAACACAATTCAAATTATGGCGGTGGAAATGGTTAATAAATAATCCATATTGGTCCTATTTTTAATATTGGTGACTTGTTTTTATTCAAAATGTCTAACTTTATCATTTGTAGAAGACGTGAGTGAAGACGAGCAATCAGAAGAGGAGGAGGACGAAAGAGAGAATGGCAACCACATACCTGCTGGTGAGGGTGGGCTTACAAAACCAGACACTATATGACTCATTTCAGTCTTTCAGTTTACGGGCTTCTTTTTTTAGTCCTGGCTGCTGTGAAGGCCAATAGATTTGCTCTGTACTCTTTTCCTGAAAAGCAGCTATTACAATGGCTTAGTGCGACTTAAAAATAAAGAAATGGTCGTGCAAAAAATTTTAACCAAGCCAGATACAAATAATTGCAGGATTTAAGCAAAGAGAAAGACAGAAATATTACACTGCTATAGGGAATATGAAAATCTGTGCAAATCTGTCATGTGAAAAAGTAATTGCGACATGTTTCTTTTCTATTGACATGTGGACAACGTTTTTTTAAATCTTCAGTATTAACAATATGTATAGATAAGAATTATGTAATAATTAAATGCAACAGAAATTTGACTTTGCAGTCATTAAAAAAAAAAAAACTGATATAATTTTTATATTGAAAAGGCAAGTACGCCCTTGGCTTCAGTAACTGATATTGTCCCATTTAACAGAAGCAACTTTATGTAGGCATTACCTGTAACTGCCTAAAGTTTGCTCAAACTAAGATGGTTTTAGTGTTTTTGTGTCATTAACACAAGTGTTTCTGTACAGTCCCAGAGTCACGGTTTGATCACGACTCAGAGGAGAGTGTTGAGGAAGATGAGGGTGAGGAAGTAGACGCTGCAGACGTGACCCCTCAGTCTCATTCTCAGTCAGCCACACCAGAGGAAAATTACGTCCCAGATTCTCCACCAGTCTCACCTGTAGAGCTGAAAAAAGAGCTGCCCAAATATCTGCCTGCCTTACAGGTACGCAACAGGGCTGTCACCAAGGAAGGACTTAAAATGGAGGAATTTCTGAATAGCTATAAGGCAAAATAAATGAAACTGCAAATAACTTTTTTTTGAACTATTGGTTTTAGGTTTTTACGTAATTAATCTGCTTCACTGTACACATCAATCAATGGGATTTAAATTATTAGCTAGAATACGTGTTGTTGTTGTTGTTGTTATTATTATTATTATTATTATTAGAGAAACGATAATTAACTCTGGAATAAACAACATTGTGTGTCACTCTTTGAAAAGTGCCTTAGCTCCAAACATTCACCACAGTTGTATCATGTTAGTCGGGATTGTTCACCAAAACCAATTACTGCCATTGTTTTTTACGCTGCATTAGGGGTCTGCAATCCATGTGAAATTCATCACCTGAAATTTCACTTAATTGATTAGTTTCTAACAAGGAGTAGGTGTTTTACACGTGCTAGGGGGTTGTGGGATAGTGAGCAGCAAGAACCTCATTCACGGTGCAGCGGGAAGAGTTGAGCTGGATTCAAACCACACAGTGTGACCAATTGGACAATATACATTGGTCTGTTGTCCATACACAGATGCATCCATTCACATTGTACTGTCTATGTATAGTCTCAATGACACAAATGAAATATTAATAACTGCCACAACTGTCGTCTTTCTGTGATGCATGTTGTTGCTAGTTTTTTAGTGTTTGCATTTTTAGAGCCTTTAAGAGCCTGATTGACTAGTTCATTCATGCGCTGGATTGTAGGCAGACACTGCTCTAGTGGCTGAGTGCTGGTGAATGGAGCAGAGGGATGCTTCAATCTGTTTACATTTACCTTAAATTATTGTTCCCGTAAACAGGAATGTCGTGTGTAGTTTAAAACCTGTTATTTCTAGGCATTGAAAATTGTAAAATTCAAGTTTATGTGAAGTGGAAGCATAATGGCACACTGGGTAGCATTGCTTCTTCAAGGATCTGGGTTCGATCCTAAGTATGGGTTACTGTGGGTTGGTGGTTGGATGGATGGTGTGTTTGGTTGAGTTGTTAGGCTTCTGTGAAGTGCCCACCTCTTTAGTAATCATGTCCCCAAAACTGCCGTACATTTTTTTTAGTTGGTGGATAATACCATCAAATCAGTGCTATTTAAATGTGTTTGCATTTACATTTAAATTGGCCTTGCTCAAGAGCCCAGTAGGGCCAGCTTGGTGGTGCTGGTATTTCAATTCCCAACCTTCCGATCAGTAGTCCAATGCTGCAACCACTGAGCCATTCATATCACTGCAATTTTGTTTGTATCCAATGCATACAAAATATGCATGTTTATTTTGTATATATCCAGTTCAAGCATTATTTAAATGTAGTGGGAATTTTATATGGCACTCACCGTAACATGCACATGACCGCTGCATCTCTGCTTTGTTTTAAGGGTTGCCGTAGTGTGGAGGAATTCCAGTGTCTGAACCGTATAGAAGAAGGTACATATGGGGTGGTATACAGAGCCAAGGACAAGAAAACCGATGAAATCGTAGCTCTTAAAAGGCTGAAAATGGAGAAGGAGAAAGAGGGCTTTCCAATCACCTCCCTGCGAGAGATCAACACCATCCTGAAGGCTCAACACCCCAACATTGTCACTGTCAGGGTGAGCTATTTATACCTTAAGATTTTTCCTGACCTCTGTTGAATAATTACATAAAATCACAGTTGATATAGTCATTGATTAATAAGTTGATATTAGAAAGGTTTAATATCTAATTTTTTTAAATCCATGTTTCTGCAGGAGATAGTTGTGGGCAGTAATATGGATAAGATCTACATAGTGATGAATTATGTAGAACATGACCTAAAGAGTCTCATGGAAACCATGAAACAGCCTTTCCTACCAGGTAGGGTACCTCCTTCAGAATTTATTTATTTATTTACTTACTTACTTACTTGCTTACTTACTTATTTGCCGTTTTATAAGTAACATGCAAATACAACTGTATTCTCTCTCTCTCTCTCTCTCTCTCTAGGTGAAGTGAAGACTCTGATGATTCAACTACTAAGAGGAGTTCGCCATCTCCATGACAACTGGATCCTGCATCGTGACCTTAAGACCTCCAACCTGTTGCTGAGCCACAAGGGCATTTTAAAGGTGCCACTTGACTTGTACTTTAATGTCTAATGTAATATACTGTTTCATGTGTTCGAGGTAAATCCATCCTATTTAATATAGGAACCCTGTATTGCTTACACTTGAGTTGCTAATAGAAACATTTAAAATAATAGATTACTCTTGCTGGTTAAAGATAAACTGTAATAGTTGTTATTTATCCCCTTTCCATCAAAATGAATTCAATTTGATAATGTTGTATGAGGTCCTGTTAAGTTTTTGGACTTTGGACCATATGTGCTTTGTAAGGAATGTTGTTCTTGGATTATACTTATGGTTTCTGTGTCGTGTAGATTGGAGATTTTGGACTGGCACGAGAGTATGGTTCCCCGCTGAAGCCTTACACACCGGTGGTGGTCACTCTGTGGTATCGTGGCCCAGAGCTTCTTTTGGGGGCAAAGGTAAGTAATACATACACTTTAAAATGAATAAGCTGTGCCTAGCCTTCATGTCTATTTGTAAACTGTATACAAAATTATAGTTTTTCCAAAGATTGTGCTAATGCAACTTTAGTTAGGACGTATATACAGATTGATATGATTTTTTTCATGACAGGAATACTCCACAGCTGTGGACATGTGGTCAGTGGGCTGCATATTTGGAGAGCTGCTTACCCAGAAACCACTCTTCCCGGGCAAGTCTGAGATTGACCAGATCAACAAAATATTTAAGGTGCACTTTTATACGGATACTTAAGTCCTCAGAAAATCTTGTACTTTGAGAGAAAAGCCATGGTTTTGGGAAGTTGTTGAGGAAATTTAGGAATTTCCATATCACTGACTACATTTACATGGACAGCAGTAATCTAATTATTGACCTTGCTCTGAGTAAGACAATATTGTGATTAAGGTGTTTACATGAGTCGCTTTTAGAATAGTCCTTTCATGTTCCTGTTTTACATATTATAGAACGTAGTTCGATTAACAGCACACGTCATTACATCACCGCACCACGCCGTCTGACGTCCTTCCGGAATTTCACGTTTCACGAGCTCTCTTTTTTTGCAGTAAAATGGATGAGCACTGCAGTGAGTGATCGTGTCTTGTCACAAAATGTGGTGAAAACTCCCACACGACATTAATAGTGTGATTAAGATGTATACATGTCTGTAATACACCTCGATAATGCAAATAAAACAGGACTACTCCACGTGTCTTAATTCGATTTGTTTTTACTTCGAGTGTGACTTTAATCAGATTAAGGTAATTAAAAACTGCTGTTTACATGGTAGTTTCTTAATCAGAGTATTGTCGTAATCGGGTTAATATTGGATTATTGTTGTCCATGTAAACGCACTGACTGATAATAGCAATGATTCATATGATCAGATAAGTGATCCAGTGCAGTCATGGTATTTGGCAGGTTCCCCAAACTCATTTAAATGCTGTTTATCTATTTGTTTTTTCAGGTGTGTGAACTCCCCCAAATCCTCTTAAAGCTGTTTGTGTTATAAGCGAAACTGTGTGTGCAATTGGTTTTTCCTGTGTCGCAGGACCTCGGCTCTCCCAGTGAGAAGATTTGGCCAGGCTACAACGAGATGCCTGCAGTGAAGAAGATGACTTTTACAGAATATCCCTATAACAACCTGCGCAAGCGCTTCGGAGCTCTGCTCTCAGACCAAGGCTTCGACCTCATGAACAAGTACGTTCAGGATTTTCAGGTTGCTTTGAAAGCGGTACACACAAGCGCACACATTCACAACAGCTCTATTCTCACAGGTTTACTTCAGAAGCTAGGTACTTTAATCACATAAATTTGCTCCTCTCTGATTTTATTTTTGTACAAATGACAAATGTTTTATTAGAATTCAATAAAGTCCAAATGGACAGGAAATATAAGAATCAAAATCTTATGCTATGTATTGTTATAGTACTTTATACCACATACTAAGTTTCTATGTTGACAGCAGTGGCAGCCATAATTCAAATCGCAGGTTTATATCAGTGTGCATTGAAACATGTAATCATTTCTTTCATCGTTTTTCATCAGGTTGATTATTTTCCTGTAACAGCACACCCCTGAGTCTTTTATTCCATACACATGCCAAGCCAACATGGTTGACTCCCCAATATGTTTTTGTTGTTTTGTGGTTCTGTAGCTGAGTGACCTAAATATTTCAGTAGGATACTGCAGGTAATTTTTAAATTTCACGTTTGGGTACGCATGTGTGTTATGTGCACACACGTACATATGAGCTGTGTGTTTGGTTTGAGCAGATGACCGTGTCTTTGCATTGGTGCTTCTGTCTGGAGCAGCGGGGGATTCTGTCTGTCAGGAATCTGTCTGGCATGCTAGACACAGGGCAGACAGCAACAGCAGCCAAATTACACATGCTAGTCTGCAGCCCCGATGATGTCAGGAAAAGACCCATTTACTTCTTTTCCCTCCAGCTTACTTGGATTTATGGATCGCTTTCATAAGCTGTTAGGGGTGCAGCAGTATACAAATGACATCACAAATAAACAAGACAGGGATTTAAAACAGGCTGGACTACTGTTTATTTCTACAGGGCCTATAGAAAATCATCATACCCCTTTGCAAAAGTCACTTTTTTTTTGTCTTACAGCCTTATTTTTTTGGTTCCAGCTTTATTTACACATTCTGCCTTACAAGATTCAAAACAACACAAGTAACGTTAAAAGGCAACAGTTCGGAAACGGAAAAAAAGAAAGAATATCAGAGTTGTAAAAGTGATCAGTCCCATGATTTAATACTTCGTAGAGCCACCTTTTGCATTGATTACAGCCATCACTCTGTTTGGATATGTCTCTATTAGCTTTGCGCTCCTAGATTGGGAAATATTTGCCCATTTCGTCCTTGCAGAATTGTTTGAGTTCAGTCAAATTTTGTGGGGAGAGGCAATTGACTGCTGTCTTCAAGTCCATCCACAGATTTTCAATTGGATTTAGTTCAGGGCAGTGAATCGGCCACTCAAGGACATTCACCTTCCTATCCTTAAGCCACTGCGTAGTTTCTTTGGCGGTGTGTTTAAGGTCGTTGTCGTGCTGGAAGTTGAACCACCTGTCCATCTTCAGCTGTCTAGCAGAGGGCCGCAGGTTTTTCTCAAGAATTTGTTTGTACTTGGCAGCATCCATTTATTCTTCAGTCCTAACCACCAATTGCCCAGTCCCAGCTGAAGAGAAACACCCCCACAACATAATGTTGCCATCAACATGCTTCACAGTAGGTATGTTGGGTGTTGTGCTGTTTGGTTTTCGCATAATGCTTGCAGTTCAGTCCAAATAGTTCAATCTTGATCTCATCTGTCCATAAAACCTTTTGCCACATGGCATTAGAATCTTCCAAATGTGTTTTTGCAAAGTGCAAATGAGACACTGTGTGGCCCTGTTTCAGAAGAGGCTTCTTTCTTGCCACCCTGCCATACAGGCCAGCTTTGTGAGGTTGTTGTTGCATGCACTGGCCAACCAATCTCACCCATAAGGACTCGTAAGTCCTTCAAAGTTGCCATTGGTCTCTTGGTCACTTCCCTGATCAGTATCCTCCTGATTCAGTTATACAGATTGGAGGGAGGGCCCAATCTAGGCAAGGTGTTGGTGGTGCCATATGCTTTCCACTTCTTAATAATGCCCTGAACAGTTCTCAGAAGGTGAAAGCCTTTGAAATCTTTTTTGTATCCTTCTCCTAACTTGTGCTTTTCCACAACCTTGTCCCAGAGCTCTTTTGAAAGCACCATTCCAACCATGGTGTATTGTTTGCGTTGCCATGCACTACCAGTAATGGAATCATCATGGAACAGCCGGTTTTCTTATGAAGAAATCAAAACCAACTGCAATGAATGTCAGGTGGGGGGTCAGTTAGCATGGTGTGTGATCTGGGAACAGACTAGTTGTACCTGAGCAAGTTTGTAGTGGTTACTTTAAGGGGCTGATCACTTATCTGAACCAGGTATTTCACCAATTGCATTTTAATAATTGATCAGAATTTTTTAAAATCATGCAGATGTCGATGGTTATAATGTGTAATACCAAGATGCAGCAAAAAAATCATTTATTAGGGTGCTATTCACTTCAATGTGCTTTTTTTTTTTTCTTTCCCCCCTACCAATAATCTCCCCGATTTGGTCACCCAATTCCCATCTACTAACCAGCTCTCCTCTACTACACAACAGCTAGCAACGAGGGAGGGTGAAGGTTAACGTGTGCTTTCTCCAAGACATGTGAACCTTAGAGAAAAGCACTATCTGCCCTCTTCCTTACACATGAGCGCACAGACAGCTGTGATTGGCTAGTATCACTGTGATTAACAGGAGCGAGAGTACACCATCCCTCCTACCCAGAGGCGAATTTTGCTCCCTTGCCTCTGAGCCAAGGATATTATCTCCTGGATTCGAATTCACAATTTGTGAAAAGATGGATCTCAAATTCATATAGGCACTGTTGGGAAGGGGTCAAATATGCAGAAAATGCTGGAAAAGCAAAGAATGTGCAGGACCTGGAGGATTTTTCTGAAAAACAGTGCTCCAGTTTAGCTCAGGACAAACAAGGGACTCATGAACAACTATCACAAAACATAAAAACAGTCATTGGTCATCCACGTAACGACACACAGTATTACGAATCAAGGGTATGTAAACTTATGAGCTGGTTCATATTGTGTCTTGTGGACTAGATGTAAAGGTCTGTTATGTGAAATAGCTTATTCAGAGTAGTAAAACAATGCAATTTTTATGATCCCTCTTATTTTTAATAAATTATTAACATTTTGCAAATTCTGCAAGGCCTGTGTAAACTTATGACCTCAACTGTATCTAAACACTACCTCACGTTAACACATAGCTTTGAGTACTTTTCAAAAAGATCTTTGATATATTCAGCGCAAACTTAAGAAAGGTCAAGATGGGTTTTTTTCCCCCCTGAATTTTACGTAACATTCAGATGTGGTAGACTGTTTATTGAGAGAATGATGCAAATTGAGCGAAACGGACTGAAAAACAAAAAAATGTTTATGCAGACGCAGAAGGAAAATGCACTCGTTGGTTAAACAAGCAACCTTCGTGTAAACAGTTGTGACTGGTCATGCTGGATTCAGCTGCTGCATTGCAAAGAAGATGCTAGTGGAATGAAGATTGGTGTGCAGTACATTGGGCAGTACGTGTAGTTGTTAAATAATCATCACATTTACATAGTCCACTCAGTGTTATGCCTCACCTCTTTGCTATCATTGCACTTTTATTGCACTTAACCTTGCAAACATTGCCAGACCATTCTGGATTTGGATTAATCTGACTTTAAAGTAGAATTGTCATCCATAAGAAGAGTTAAAAAGCAGTAGGGAAAAGACAGCTGCAGACAAAGTAGACTGGGCTGCCAGATTACACAAAGCTGAGTAATCCACAAAACCCAAATATTTTTGCATGGTGTTTTAAGTCAGCTGTTTTACAATGCATTTGATGGATTAGTGGCTAAAATAAAAGAGAAGCTGAAGAAAAATACGAGCTTGGGCTAGCATGCAAGCCATTTTGTCTCTTGTGTAAATCAAGCCTGCTGTCTCTCACTGTTAGATTCCTGACCTACTGCCCTGCCAAGCGGATCAGCGCTGATGAGGCATTAAAGCACGAGTATTTTCGGGAAACGCCGCTCCCTATCGAGCCCTCGATGTTCCCAACTTGGCCAGCGAAGAGTGAACAGCAGCGGGTGAAAAGAGGAACGAGCCCCCGACCCCCGGAGGGAGGCCTGGGCTACAGCCAGCTGGTAGGAGACACTATAGTTTAACTGCCAGTGTTGTGCCTGGAAGCCTTACTGTACATGTGGATCTCAAGATATCATTTATACAGTATTGTCTGACTTTGGTCTTAAGGAGTCCCTCCATGAATCTGAACTCTGTTGAAGCCAAAACAACCAAATTTAATGTTCTTAGACTGAAGAAGTGCCAAGAAGCATTGAAGTGAGTGCTGTTTCAGCTAGCACAGATTTAAACGGATGAGGATCATGTATAAGTATAGGATGAATGATTTCATACTGTACCTGATTTCTCTTCTAAACACCTTTCCATGCTCACAATTTTCACCTCGTTTCAATTATTTGTTTATTTTTTAGGGTGATGACGATCTGAAAGACACTGGATTCCACTTGACGACAGCCAACCAAGGTCTGTCCAAGTCAGGCCCAGGATTCAGCCTGAAGTTCTGAGGTAAATGGTCAGAGCTAAGGGAATTGTTTGCTCTTTGTGGCACTAATGCCAGGACTCAGCTTAAAAGAGACTCCCTGAAAGCTGGCCAGATTTTCCTCTGAGACTCCATGAAGCAAACTGTTCGAAACAGTATGAAGATGGAGAAATTCAAGTCCTATCTGTTCATCTACTCCTAGCAGTTAGAGGCAATGAACTGCTCCTGCATTGCACATAATCCCAAATTGGGGTTCTGACTTCTGATATAATTGAATCGCTCTGTCTTTCTTTTTTTTTTGTGGATTGTCCTGTTTGTTTGTCTACAAGTTTTAGCTTCCACTCAGTTTCACTACGTACAGATTTTGGGTTTCATGGTTGTTTTTTTTTAAGCACCAGACAAAGGACTGTTCAGATTCAAAACCGCATTCCAGGCTACACATAATGGATTCATAACTGGGGTCTGCCAAAACTGTCAGTTATTGACACAGGTGATATTGGGTTTTAAGAAATAAACTATTTCCAAGTCTATTTATACACTTTTACTATTTCTCAAATGTCAGTAGTGAATCTTTTTCATTTTATTTATTTTTATTTTTTTTCTTTTTTAGTTAAAGCAGCAGTTACGAAACTGACGTTTAAAACAGAAATGACAAAAAGTGGAGAAAACAGTCAGGGCAGCCTTGAAAGCAGCTCCAGTACCAGATGTCCAAAAATGATGTCATTCTTTGCACTGCACACACACTCGGCACAATCAAATCCGCCTCCTCCATTTTATTAGCAAAGAAGCCAGAGTGACTTTCCGTTGAAGTCGATATTCTCCACTTCAGTCATGGATACTTAAAGACTTGGGAGTTTAAAAATGGGAATGAGAAATAAAGTGCTTTAATTTCTAGGTATTATATAGCATCTTGTTTCTGAAGTAGCCCTGACTCACTGGATGATCACTGTGTGGTCTGCCTGTGTTTTCATTTCTTCAGTAGTCACAGTTGCTAATTAAATGGTTGAAATGTCATACAGCTGGTACAAATTTGAAGTACAATTACTGGTCAATTTCTCGGCATAGCAGCTACTGGCTATAGGATATTCAGCCACCTCGGAACACGTTTTAAGACACGGCTCAAATTCATCATGGGTTATATGGATTTTAAGTGCGTAGACTGCTTAAAGTGTATAAATTATCATTGTAAAAAAAACAAAAACTGTGACGCTGAAAATCTGAGGATCTGAGTTCGTGCTGAGCATGTCACAGGCAAGTGTTTTCATCATAAAATAAACCAATCAGTATGCAAATTAGGGTTGTTATGGTTAGTCACAGTTTATGCTTGAACCTTCATGTACGTCATAGATTCTCAATTTCATCTTCTAATGACAAAGTGATAAATACTGACTATGTAATAGATGTTATGTGAAATGTTTTCACACTTTTTCTTCAGTTTAAAGATACTCCAGGAAGCGATCTTTTTTTTTTTTCCCTCTCTCCCACTCTCTCATTTTCACCACTAGCTTGTGTGTTTACATCATTGATTAATACCATGATAGAGTGAAACCATTATATTTTTTTAATTATCGTACCATCAAAACTTCAAATAATAACACGCCTAATACAAATACACTCCTTCCATTTGAAGGACATGGGTGTATGTGTATAGGGTTACGGATGTGTCTGATTTGTATTCATAGCGTTTTGATCTCATGAAGAGTTTAAACATGTGGAACCTTTTATACCTTTTTCTATTGTCTGATGACTTGTTTTATGTAGAACTGCTGCATCAAGCAATTTATTCAATCAAGGAGAACTTGTTTCCAAAATGGTCCACAATAATAGAGTTAATAAAGAAAAGCCACAACTCTCAAAGAATAAATTTTTATTTAGCACCTAAGGAAACAAATTTACCACAAAAAAAAATGACAACAGAAAAACCCTGACATCAAAATATTGATAGCTTTATGTATGAATCTAGAGGAATATGTGCCCGAGTAAGTGAGGTTCCATGGTGCTCTTAAGCCTTTGGTTACTGGTTACATCTCATTTGTTCTTTTTCTCCTATACAGCACTTGATCACAGACTTTTTTTCCGTTTGTTAAATAAGGACAACACTGGCAGAGAGAATGGAATACTCATTTTGGACAAAACCAAAAAGTGGTTTCTGTCAGTACTATTTCATGTTGTGGCTTGACATCCTCAGAAGCGCACCCGTAGCTTCCACGAATAGGTTGTCAAAACCTTGTTCTTCTTCCTCACGATGCAGGTGTACGTACCCTCATTGATCGCGTTAGCCACAATACTAATGTGATCGTCCTTCAGGGTGATGTAGCCAGGGTGAGAGAACTCCAGCAGCTCGCCGTCTTTATACCAGCTACAAAGATCAGAGTGGTGAAGGTTAGTGGATTGATTGAACCTAAAAAAATGCAGTCATTTCTTAGTGGACCACTAATTCAAACTTCCAAATTGAGCTCAGTACAGTTGATGGACAATCCAGTCATCACTGTTCAGTGATTGGGTTACAAATTTAAAAAAACAAAAAACACTCACTCCACTTTTCCTTGCTTTGCAGCTATTTTCTTTCCACAGCGGAAGGTAAGTTTCCTTCCCTCAGCAACCAGCTTATGTTTGGTGCGCGGTGGCTTTGGAGTCGGGGCGACGGTAGGAAAAGGGAAGGCTGTTTGGGGAATAATGACAATCTCATGTCAATACTAAGCACTGACTTGCGATACTGTAACGTCTGCAGCATGTGTATTTAAAACTGTTTATGGCATTCATCTTCACGTCCTGGAACCTGACCAGGTTTCTTAAGGTTTAAGCCAGACTGTTCACCAAAAAAGAGCAACCACAGACATTGTTAAGTAATGTTTACCCTGAGTTTTGAAAACGAATGCTCGTGTCATCCACGTTGTTGGATACGGAAATGTCTGGAAACTTTACCGACTTCTAACTCATCGTAACCCCAAATGTTTTGGTCCTGCTCCACACGATGTTGATCGTTATGCATCTGAAGACCACAAGCCGCATGCTGGGATTTCAGTGGTTTGTAATCATGCAAAACATGCTCCCCGAAAGACCAGATTTCACCCTGACTGCAATGAGAACCAGACTAGGAACTGCCTTTTCATCCAAGCAAACTAAATTTCAGCTTTTCGCACCAGTCTGGCTCGAAGAGGAGACATTTTCCCCAGTGTGTTCTAGCATACAGACCTTTCCCAAAATGTTTGGATTCCTCAAGTTTATCTACTCTGCTGTTATTTATCAGCCAGCACCATGACTTGATGAGAGCCTGAAAATGGGTGTATGGTAGTTCTCAAAAAACGTCTCTCTCTTCAAAACTGACATGTATTAGTCTGCTAAAGGGCTTGAAACAAACTTGGGGGGGGAACCTAGTCTTTCAGACCAGTAGGACCTGTCCATGAAAAAACAAGGGAGCGGGTATGAACCATCGCTTCGTTTATTGTTGTCTATTCAAAAAAAAAAAAGGAGGTGCTTGGACTGAGATGATGTTACAGTTTTAGCTGCAAACTCATATGAGAAAGATTATAGCAAATTGCATCATCTAATTGGAAACATTAAAATGAAAGCATCATTTGAGGCTTTTGAACTCTCCGTAAGGCTCAATTAAAGCTCAACACTTGTAGAACTTCACTCTTTTTGTGCGTCAGTCAGCTCAAAACCATGTCGAATATGTTGACTACTTGGTCAGTAAAATAACTACTAGTTATAAGCTGCTTGCTTTAAAAGGAACAATGCTTCCACCTTGCCATGAGAAATGTACTTACACAATTGGACCAACGTTTTCTGTAATGAGTATGTTTGAGAGACGCTGTTTACCAGCCAATCACAGTGGCAGTTTGCGGGTATTTTTGAAGACTTCAGTTTCAATGAGCAACTTTTCCTGTTTAGAAGAAGTATAAGTGGGGCTTAAGCCTATTCTCTTTTATATTTTCCTATTTTGGCTCATTTAAAAATGTCCATACTGCTTATCCTACACAGGGTCACGGGGAGCCTGGAGCCTATCCCAGGGGACCTGGGCACAAGGCGGGGGACACCCTGGACGGGTGGCCAACCCATGGCAGGGCACAACTGCATGCGTGCACACACTACAGACAATTTGGAAATGCCAATCAGCTTACAATGCATGGCTCCCTGAATCATGGGGAAAACTTGCAAACTCCATGCATTCAGGGCAGGGATAGGAAATGTACTGAGAAATGGTGTACTCAAAGTGCAAGTTTTAAAAAAGTTGCTATTTTTAAATGTACTAAGAATGGTAAAAGTATTTATTTATTTATTTATTTAACTGATAAACTTAAGCAATGTTTTCATGTAAAATGTATGTTTGTCTACACGAACTATGCCATTTTGCCCAAAAACATTCATTTCTGAAAATTTACTGCTCATATTCATGATTAATACTGTGTATTATTACTGTGATAATACATAGATTCTACAGGGCCATCACAGTCACCTGACTTGAACCCCATAGAAAATCTCTGGTGGGATTTGAAGAATGCGGTTGCAGCACGCAAACCCAAGAATATTACTGAACTGGAGGCCATTGCTCATGAGGAATGGGCTAAGATCCTCAGAAAGCTGGTGTCTGGCTTTGCATCTCGTTTGCAGTAGGTCATAACAGCAAGAGGGTGCTCTACTAAGTACTAAAGATGCTTGCCATGAAGGGGTTGAATAATTCTGAAACTGGAGAAAATCATTATAAGTTGAATTTTCAGCTGAATTTGGGGAAACCACCAGTCGCATTCGTTTCAATTGCTTTTGTTTGATGTGTTCATTGCAAGCAGCTGAAAGTCTGTATACTTTGACAGTAAACCTGATTTGCAATGGGGGTTGAATAATTTTGATTGCAACTGTATTCAGGGCTGTTGGATTGCTGCTGTTGGAGATTTTCTGGCATAAACATACTAATAAGTAGCAGGTTATCTAAAACTTCCATTTTAAAGAGTTCTGATTGGGTTTGAAAAAAAACATATGCAAGAAGAGAAGTACCTTAGCTTCTAGATTTATTCTTTTTTTTTTGGTGCAGTGCTCAAAGCGTAACCAATGTAACTGACAGGTGACTGGCTTATGGCAATGCCAGATTTCACAGATTATCAATGTCTGCAGAATTTTTTAAGAACTTACTGTAACAGAAGTCACAGCTGTGGGGGCAGTGCTTTTGCATGAGCTTTCTTTTGCTTTCACAGAAGCCTTTCCTGGCCCAAGCGGGACAGATAAATAATCTATCCAAACATCCTGTGGGAGAGACAGAAGTATTAGGAAGGGAGAGAAAGATGGGCAAGAAGAAAGTGGAGATCAATGACATGTAAACGAAGCCTTAGAAATTCAGACGTAGATAGAAGGCTTCACGTAAACTCTTGCTGACTACCTTTGAAAGAATCTAAAGAATTTCTTTTGAGCACTTTTCTGAGAACATTCAAATTCCTTGCCAAGATATTTCTTCAGAATCATTACTAAGCATTGAATCAGCATGCATCTTACTAAGTCCCTGTCTTGGCTAACCTATCTCACTGCTCCTGTATTAAATGAAACCAGCTGTTCTATCTGCGCACCATACAGTCGCTGGAGTCCCCAGACGTCGTCCTGCGTTACGAGTTTGCGTCCAGTCAGCGTCGCGTTGAGATGCATTATGGCCGTCGGGTTCTGCGAGTGCATCAGGCCAAGTGCATGACCAATCTCATGAGCTGCTACATGCACCAGGTCAGTGAGCCAGACCCCTGCTCAAATAACAATCACACATGCTTATATAAGGTCAAAACTATCTTCCTGCAGTGTTAGTGCTAATCAGGTCATCATTTAATTAGCCAGTAATGTGGCAGCAACATAAAATGCATGAAATCATCCAGATCCTGGTCAGCCAAGAACAGTTACCTAAGGCTACCTTGTGCACCGGATCGAAAGTGGACAGTTGATCCTGTACCCAATGTAGCCTCAGATTCCTGTTCTTGGATGAAAGGAATGGAACCCGATGATGTCTTTTTTTTGCAGCCCACCTACTTCAGTGTTTGGCATGTTGTGCATTCTGCAATGCTTTTCTGCTCACCACTGATGTAAAGAGTGGTTATTTGAGTTACAGTAGCAGTCTGTCAGCTCAAGCCAATCTGCCCATTCTCCTCTCACCTCTTTCATCGACAAGGCATTTCCACCTGCTCAATGGATATTTTTTGTTTTTCACACCAACCTGTGAACAAACTAGAGATGTTGGAGGTGTTGGTTGTTCCAGGAGATCAACGGTTTCTCAAATACTCAAACCAGTCCACCTGATACAAACAACACTGGAGACCACATTTTGGTGTTTGATGTGAATGTTAACTGCAGCTCTTGATCTGTATCTGCATGATTTTATTCATTGTGCTGTTGCCACATTCACGGCTGATTAGATAATTGTATGAATGAGCCGGTATACAGCCATTCCTCTTGGCCTAAGTGACCACTGAGTGAACTGTATATACCGTGTACTGTATTCTACCTTCACACTCAAGGTTGCTTAGTAATATAAGAAACCTAGACCTTTCAAATAACTGTAGACATTTCACTTGGCATAGATCCTTACTGCATTCTTCAAAGAATATTTCCTGAGGGTTTTCTGATTGATCATTTTAGCTTTCTAAATCTACTTGGAAGGAAACATTCTCTTCTAGGGTTTGTATATTTAACCGTTTTTCCTAAGAGTAAACTTAGGGTCTACCATTAACACTTCCTTAGTTTTGTTTTCATCTGCCTGTGTGATTAGACTAACTTTGACCTCTGTCTTGTATTTAGATAATAATAATGGATTAATGTGGCTCTTATTTGATGTCCAAATGCCTCTGGCTCAAATTCATTATAGAATGCTTTGATGTGTTTTTGATCATGGGCATATTAACTGCAGTGTGCTTAGTTTAGTTACCCTTGACTGTCAGTGACGTTTAAATCATGTACGCCTACCCCAAGACGTCTTTCCCAAATCCACACGGCCCAAAATGTAGAACCGTGTCACACACTCTGTGGATTTAGGCTCATTTGGTTATCAATGTTTAACCTTTTCCTACTAGGGGTAAATGGCTTGTGCTGTAGATGCAGCATGTACGAGAAATCCTAGTAAAAATCTGGGATACATTCTGGTCAGGTTGTGGTCTTGAACTCGGCAGTCTAAACAAAGGCCAGAGAATGAGAACTTTGGGGCAGGTGGAGTTTTTGATTACTCGCCTTTCTTCCAGCTGAAGCGCATGTTCCCCAAAATCCAGTACTCGTCGTCATCAAAGTGGATCTCTCCGGTAGGAGGGAAGAAAGCGTGTGCCAGTTCACCTGTGATGCCATCAAAACAGTGATGCAGGTAGGACTGCAGACAATCCGTATGATTTACTGGGTAGAAGCCTGCCAAAAGAAATGTAGCGCTTGTATTCATAACTCAATCATATTAATATAGTCGATTGACCTTAGATCAACACAACACAAACTTCGAAGGCCGTAAGGAACGTAAATTTAAGGAGTGCTCAAATTTAGGCTACGACTAACTTTCAGCCTCTCCCTGGAGTGCACGTGCATGGAAGATAACTCTAATTTCTCTGGCATGCACTTTGAAATTCCTCATTTCATTTGGTCCAGAATGTCCCAAGTGTTGCCAAACATCCATTAAAGTAACCATTTGGGGCACATATTGTTTTTATTAGAATTTGAATGCTAATAGTTTTGTGTGTGTGTGAGCCTGGTACAGAAGTGAGCCGAGTTTACAATTCATTTCCATGTTAATTTAGGATTTATCCAATCTGAATGAATTCCTCATGGGCATTAAATGATTAAAAGATTAGCTTTTTTTATTTTATTTTTTTTTATACAACATTCACTTTAAACCAATGTGTGGTGACATGGGAAAGCCCTTTATGTTGTCAAATTCTGACATTTTCTACTATATATAATCAACTCAACAAGAAGTATTTCTGAGCCTCATCACATCATTGTCATTCATTACTCATCCCTGCTGACGTTTACATTGGTGGAGAAATAATATCACTGATTCATTGTCAGTAACGTTGACTAAATTTCTTTTAAGTGATGTTTTTTTTTTTTTTTAATTGGGTCATTTAAGCATTTTAATGATGATGTGTCAAGCACTGACGTGACAATGACGTGCATGAGTATGGGCATTTTGACACCTAGTGTCTGATTAGAAATGGAATTGATTAGACTTATAGCTAATCCAAAAACTTGTTCAGATCATTAGAAAAGCACACTTAGATTGGCACCCTTGGTAAATATGAGCAAAGAAGGCTGTAAAAATTTGTTTTTATTGTTTAACCTTTTGATCTTTTGTTAAAAAAGAATTCACAAAAATACTCTGCTCTCATGGATATCAAACTATTGCAAACAAAACACAGGTTAACCAAAAAAAAAAAAAATCTTTGTTAAATATAAATGTGCAACAGTTATTGGCACCCTTTTTGTCAATACTTTGTGCTACCTCAATTTTCCAAGATAACAGCTCTGAGTCTTCTATAATGCTTGACGAGGTTGGAGAATACATGGCAAGGGATCTGAGACCGTTCCTCCATATAGAATCTCTCCAGATCCTTCCAATTTCGAGGTCCACGCTGGTGGACTCTCCTCTTCAGTTCACCCCACAGGATTTCTATGGGTTTCAAGTCAGGGGACTGGGATGGCGATGGCAGGACCTTGATTTTGTGGTCAGTAAACCATTTGTGTGTTGATTTTGATGTATGTTTTGGATCATTGTCCTGCTGGAAGATCCAACCACGGCCCATTTTAAGCTTTCTGAGTCCATGATGCTTTTGACAGAGTCCATGATGCCATGTATCCTAACAAAATGTCCAGGTCGGTCCTCTGGCAGAAAAACAGCCCCAGAACATTAGAGTGACCACCATATTAAACCGTGGGCATGAGGTAATTTTCCATATGGCTACCTCTCTGTGTGCAACAAAACCACCTCTGGTGTTTATTGCCAAAAAGCTCTATTTTGGTTTCATCTGACCACAGACCCCGATCCCATTTGAAGTTCCAGTAGTGTCTGGCACACTGAAGACGCTTGAGTTTGTTTTTGGATGAGATTAGAGGCTTTTTTCTTGAAACCATTCCAAACAACTTGTGGTGATGAAGGTGACTTCAGATTGTAGTTTTAAAGACTTTCTGACCCCAAGATGCAACTAACTTCTGCAATTCTCCAGCTGTGATCCTTGGAGATTTTTTGGCCTCTCAAACCATCCTCTTCACAGTGCGTTGAGACAATATAGACACACGTCCTCTTCCAGGTTGATTCGTAACATTTCCAGTTGACTGGAACGTCTTAATAATTGCCCTGATGGTGGAAATGGGCATTTTCTATTCTTATGCTATTTTCTTGTAGTCACTTCGCATTTTGTGAAGCTCAACAACCTTTTGCCGCACATCACAGCTATGTCCCTTGGCCTATGTGTTACCTCATATTTATACCCCTGTGAAACAGGAAGTCATGGTTGAACAATTTCCTGTTCCTAGTCATCCAGGTGTGCTAAAACTTTTTTTTTAATATCAGTGGGAATATACTTCAAATATATTTTTCTCAAATGAATTCATAGGGGTGCCAATAATTGTTGCACGCCTTTTTTTTTCTTTTTTTTTTAAACAAATGTTGTTTTTTTTTATAAACCTGTTGTGTTTGTAATTATTTGATATCCATGAGAGCAGAGTATTTTGGGGAATTTTTTTAACAAGGTTAAACAATAGAGAAATTTTCACAGCCCTCTTTGCTCATATTTACCAAGGGTGCCAATATTAGTGGAGGGATTTAGACATCTTTATGTAGACTGACTGCATTTACCAACGTGCTTTGTTATACTGGCTCTTTACCTGATGCGATCTGGCAGAAAGCCAAGGCAGAGTAACTTAACTAAAATCATTTCTGGCATTTTAGTCAAATATATTTATTTATGCTTTCTTAACTTAGAAAAGTCAAAGTATATTATTGGCAGAAGAACTCAATTTTGGTCAAAACCTGATTCCCCCCAAAGTTGTTTTTTTTTCCCAGACTGCCACACATATGAGCGTAATTTAGTTAAAGTTGTTAACAATCTCCAAGGTCTGGTGCAAATCATTTCGAGTTCCTTTGTTTAAACATAATTATGGCCAGTATTGGCCAAGGTTCTGTGTTAGTGGCTGGAGAGTCTGAAACTGGCAACTTGTGGGCCCTTGAGCAAGGCCCTTAGCCCTCATGTAAAATTGGCATTATACGGCCTCTTCTGACCAACTTGCTTTCAGGATTTTTTGCCTAACCGCAAGTATTTTAGCTTTCTAACGAATAATACAACAGCAAAGATGTGGCACAAAATCTGGACTCGATCCTCTTTTCTGTCATTGAAGTGATTTAGAGTTGTTTCAAATGAATGGAACTAATTATACCCTGTTCAGTTGTGTTTGGATGTGATAGTTTCCAGACATAATATGTTAACAAATGATGTCTGCAGTCAAGGCCAGGAATTTAGGTGAACATTCCCTGGGATGAATCTGGTTTACTATTCTGATGGTTTTCTACAAAATACACTGCTCTCGGTGCTGTAATGGTTTGTTAGATTAGATTGAATTGTTATCTTGAATTATTCATTTAAAAAAAAAATACACTTTCATTTTAAATGTGCAAAGAGGACGGAGGGTTTGTTCCACTTCAAATGAATTTGGATCACCTCTCTATCGTATAGCGTTTAAATTTTAATGGATAAACAAATCCTAAGAACTGACTTTTAAAATGTTACATAAAAAAAAAAAATACATAAATGATCCTTTTCACATCTCCGAATCAGCCCTATAATCAAGCAACATTATTGTTAATGTTCATATGTTGTACAGTTATAAAGAATATTTCTATTTTTCTTACATATATTAGGTTGTGGGGGGTGTTTTGTTTTTGTTTTTTTTTTTCATTTTTTTTTTTTTTAAATTATTTGTGTTGTCGAGCAAACTGGGACAAAAATGTTATGCTGGATGAAAATATATATATATATATATATATATATATATATATATATATATATATATATATATATATATATATATATATATATATATATATATATATATATATATAAAATATTGTAATCTTTTATAACATCACTACTACTATTATAGCAAATGTTTTTGTCATTGTTAATTTTCTCCTTGATTAACATCTCTCCATTAAGTGCCTTGAGTTTTGTAATTGTAACTTTTTTATATATGTATGGAGTTGTGAATATGAAAGTCCATGCTCGTACCGATTTTGATGTCAGCCTCCTCATCATCAGGCACCTCTCTAAAGCTGAAAGGTGACACGTCGCTCCACATGCCAAAGGCCTTGGCAATGCCCCGGCGTGTGTCACTGGCGTTCATCAGGTTCCTCGGGAATGACAGCAGTCTGCAGTAAGAATTGTAAACATAATACGTTTTTAAGAAATTTGGCCACATTCTGCAGAACTGATAAGGATTCTCGTAAAACCTCTTGTTCATTCAGCTTCACTATGAGACATTCAGCATGTCCTGGATGGCTGAAAAACTTCACTGAATCTTTGCATAACACTACACAAAAAAAGTCCTTATTCTACAGGTTTGTGAATGACAAAATAAGATCATAAATCATGCTTTGAGCATGTTTAAACAAACAGCATGCCTACTTGTATGTTAGCTTGAATTTGTCCCATTTCAGTTTCTCTGGCGTCAGAGTGTAACGCTTGTTCCTGGAAAGGTGAAGCACGTGGGACCGGGCGTCTTTGCGGATCCCGATGATCAAAACTCCAGACATGTGAGCTTCTTCCTTGGACAAAAAAACCTCAGATTAGCCAAATGGCAAAGCCTATGACGCATTTGCGCCAATGTGCGTGACTCGTCTCCTGATACAGATTTAATAGTAGCATTCCTCTAATGGCTTTAATGGCCTGTTAACTAGAAACACATCTTGAAGGAATTAGTCAAATAGATTTGAATTTGAAATGTGCAAACAGACAGATGCGTTATTTAAATAGGTTGCATAACCCTTTGTAAGTATTGTGTGACTTGTCTTTCTCCCTGAAACCTGCTTTATGTCCAGTTTTAGGTGCTAGCACGAGAAAAATATAATCATTCCTTTGGGTATTCAATCTGAGAGCTGAGATCTGAGTGTTGACTAACTAAAGTGACAACTTTTATTTTTTTTAAATGAAGTATCAATGTCCATAATGATGTATTATGAAGCTTGCAGTGGCCTCATTAAAAGTACATCAGATTGTATACATAAGGTTGAAACTGTTATCCAATATCTCCACCACGTGTATTATATAATTCCACCGTTAATTACTACTCCCCTAGTTGCTAGAAAGAAAGTGTCAGGAATAAAACACAACGTGGCGTGCTGTTCTAGGAAAATAATCAATGATGGGGTGGTATGATGCTACTTGACATGAAGCAGAGCTACTGTTCCCACACTTGGAAGTTGATTATTTTCTTATAACGGCATCTCATGAAGGTTTTTATTCCTCTTATACCACAGCAATTTGTCAAATATTCCATCTGTCCATTTTCTGTACTGCTTATCCTGCAGAGGGTCGCGGGGGAACCTGGAGCCTATGCCAGGGGTGGGGGACACCCTGGACGAGGTACCAATCGATCACAGGGCTCAATCACATACACTACACGTTCACACACCCATCCATACATTACGGACAAATACCAATCAGCCATCAACACATTTCTTTGGACTGCGGGAGGAAACTGGAGTACCCAGAGAAAACCCCCAAAGCATGGGGAGAAGATGCAAACTCCACATGCACAGGGAGTAACACCATGGTTTTTTTTTTGTTTGTTTGTTTATAGTTTAGTTTAAATGTTCACGTCCATGAAACAAGTTAGTTCCTGCACTGCAAAATAATCACATCTTAGCAAGTGACAGCATGTTGAATAAATAAATATTTCTCATTATGCGAATATTATGTAACAAATATTAGCGTTATAGACCTTTCAGACTATTTCTAGACATATTTGCTAATTTTAGGCTTAAAACATTGGCAGATAATTTAGCTTCTTTCTCGAAATGAACGCTTAAAATAAGCAAGACTGCAGTATCTGCCAATAGAATAAGACAATTTCAAGCTTGAAATGAGTAATAAAAATCTACAAATACGTTTAATAATCGTATATTTGTTGAAAAACAATCTAACGGCGAGAAATATTACTTGAATTAGCATATATTGAAGATATTCACTGAGAAATCTTTTATCGTATCGTCACTTTCGTTATAGAAGTCGTTCACCGTGCTCGTTTTCTTTTCTCTGGCTTGAAGTTAGTGTGACAAAAATGCAGCTTGTCCTGTTACCGTGGAACTGCGAAGTGTAAACTAAGTCCTGGAGACTTGTTGGAAAACTCAGTTATAGCGTTACCACTGACCGTTACAAAGCACTGGCGAATTTTGTTGGTTTTAGTTCCCAACAATATAAACAAACTAGTAAAGTAATTTAATCCACCACAACCCTGACCAGGCAGTTACTAGGGATGGATGAATGAATGCTGTACATTCATGTACAAGGTGAAAAATCTCCCACAACTTTTTTCTTGTCCCCGTGTGGATCCCAGGCCTGATGTACACCTCTACAGTAGAGTTCAGCCAGATGCCCTGTGAACCTTTCTGAAAAGTTTCCTTTAAAATAAATAAATAAAAAGTAGTGTAGTGTGGAACAGCGTGGAATATTTGAGTTTGTATCTGCATCTGTTCTTTATGAACAATGTATTCATATTCGGTTACGGCAAATGCACACAGCATGAATGAATGTAGAATTTCTTAATCAATGTCCGATAAGTGTACATCTATGTGAATATGCCCTGAGAGCTGTTTATTCAGACACACTGTGCATGAAACAGCAGCTTCCTTGACTCTGCAACGTAGACATGGCGACCAAGCCGTGGTATTAAATGAAGATGAATTATGAAAGGTTGACTTTGTTCAAGCTATCCGACACTAGCCCTGCTACAATCTGCTGTAATGAAAGACATTCGTAAAAGGATATTGCTACAACTGATACATCTACTGCAGAGTTACTTCCTCTGCAGTTAGTGTGCATGTTTGTAATGGTGCTCTACACGTGGATCTTATGTAACTATCCGAGGATGACAGCTGAAAGTTTGGGTGGCTGTGTCATTTCACGAGCTGGCAAGCTTAACTTTGGAACAAGCAAGGGAAATAAAAATTTTTGATCACAGTGCTCTACTGGAGTCGTCCCCACTACGGCCTCTCACAGATGCACTAGACATTCCTTAAAAGGCAAATAATCATTTGGCATTAAACTTTTATTGAGGAGGTATAAAAGCAAACAACATTTTTTCTGATATTCTTCAGGATTTTATATATATATATATATATATATATATATATATATATATATATAATATATATATATATATCAAAGAAAGTGTGTAGAAAGTGAAGGAAATCTCCTTGATTTATTTTTGTGTGATCTTGAGATAAAGTTGTACATTGAGCAACTTTAAACTACTGCAGGAGTAACCTAATACTGAAAGTTCTCTACATTGGAACACACAAACACACATCACACATTATAGCAAGCCAGAAAGTGTCTGGGTTAAAAGTTTACAGACTTGGAATGAAACATCAAAACTCTTCCACATTTTCAACGTCTAGATGTCTAGAACAGTAATACAGGAACAATGTCTATATGTGTTGCAATGTGCAATGATGAACTTTCCATTGTGCTAATCCCCTGGTCAATATGACCCATCTGGATTTCTTGTAGAAACTGATAACAGCAGTTTATAGAGAAAGAGAGAAGACAGACGCCTTTTTTTTGGGGCCAGTGTGGGAGAGGAGACATTCCTGAGTGGAAACAGTCCCAAAACAGGCCATGTAGCCTGGCTTTATATCACATGCTTTTTCAGGCTTGTTGTTCTAAGCTGCACTCTTGGCAGACGCTTTCTCTTTTTTCCTAAAGAAAGTCAATGGAAAATGACATCTGAAGTCCAAGGCAAGCGTGGCAGTGTCGGACCCTCAAACGATGGCGGGCTTTAGAGGATCAGCTTGGATTGCAGCTTGATCACACAAAATGCCGTATGCTGTAGGTTTTTTTACGTATCATTCAGACTAGTAGCATTTATTCATGGACTGTACAGAGGAACATTTGGCAAAACCTTGAATGTCTAAATAATAACATAATAAGAACAGGCGACGTTTTTGTCCAGTTTCTGTGAGCCTGTGTCCAATGCTCTAAGATGATAGGAGTGGAAACCAGTGTGGTCTTCTGCTGTTGCAGACTCAAGGTTCATTGTCTTGTGCATTCTGAAATGCTTTTCCGCCCACCACGGTTGTAAAGAGTGATGATTTGAGTTACCGTAACCTGTCAGCTTGAACCAGTGTGGCCATTCTCCTTTGACCTGTCATCAAGTCATTTCTGCCCACAGAATTGCCGAACACTGGATGTTTTTTTGGGTTTTTTGCACCATTTTGTGTAAACTCTAACCAGCCCATCTGGCCCAAAAACAGGTCAAGTTGTTGACCTGTATCTGCCTGATTTTGTGCACTGTGCTGCTGCCACATGATCGGCCGATTGGATAATTGCATGAACGTACAGCTGTACAGGTGTTCCTAGTCAGGAACAGTCCGTACAGGTAGTTCGAGAGTGTATACATTTCAAAAAATATTTGGCTAAATACAATAAATGATTGATTCCAGGAAAGTGATCATATTTACATCATCCGATAACCTTTGGGGTTGTCATAGGAGTTACCTTATACCAAGTTATTGTTTGTCTAATTGTAGTAACCCGAGCTGACTGGCCTTGTATTGTCATTTCAAACACTTTTCACCACTTATCCGAAACAGCTTCGTTAGTTCTACGGTGGAAGTCGCCTTGACTTCTTATGAATTAATTTCAAATAACCACACTACGATAGGCTTCAGAACCCCATTACAGATGCAGGTTTTTACTTCTTCAGAAAGCATCCATTAAATGAATCTAGCCAACTTTAGAAAAAGGATTCTCAAACACCACCTGAAAAGCTTTTTTGTTTATGCAAGTCAAAACAGTCTATTAAAGCTGAGCAGACTCCTCATCGAAAGTAACAGAGTCTTGGCTTTCGCTGCTCAGACGAAGCCATGAACAGTGCAGCTACTTCACAGACCCTCCTGTCATAAAGTCTGCCAGGAACCACTAAACCTGAACCTGACATTACACTTGACTCGAGCAATGTTTACCGTCACAGTTCTCAAGCAAAATTGCTCAGCCTCAGCATCTGCAAAAGTCTTTCCATATGGACCTGACACTTTTCACTTTTTTTTTCCCCCAATTTGTTGGGTTTAGGCTAGTTCATTGCAAAATCAAAAAGGTTCAGTTAACATGGTTTCTAATCGAGTCTAGCTGGACTGAGGGAAGGAAAAAGTTATTCTTGCAGCATTTAAATGATAAGATGTAACTGAGAGTTCAACAATATGTACCTGTACCTATAACTTTAGTGAATTATTTTGCAATTGTTCATAACACATTAGATGCAGCAGTGATACTGTAGCCCAGGGGTGTCTAATCTTATCCGGTGAGGTTTTCCTTCCAACCAAGCAGGAGCCACACCTGATTCCACCTGTTTAATCAGTTGATCTTGTAATAGACTCAGGTTTGGCTTCTGCTTGGTTGGAATGAAAACCTGAACTCACACCGGCCCTTTCCGGATAAGATTGGACACCCCTGCTGTAGTGGTTAAGGATCTGTGATCCAAATCCCAAAAACTTCACATACCACTATTGGGACCTGTAACTTTCGATTGTCAGCTATATCTAAGCTACGTTGGATAAAAATGATCAGCCAAATGTTTAAGGTAAATGCTCATGCTATATCATAGCCTTTCAGGTTTATGCAATAAATTATGACAGTTGCACAATTAGATGAAGTTATACACTTTGTTAGTACAAATTTTTCCTGCTTCATCGTCTAAAAAATGACAGGAAACACTATGTATCGGTGTCATCATGTGTATTCATGTCTGTCACATTTTCAATTTGGTGAACTGACACCTAGTAACTTTGACAATCTCAGTATTGTCCTTTAAAATAATTTTTTTTTGTTAATCCCTTCAACTCTTAGGATCGCTTAATGGGCCAAGATGTGCATTCCCATCCTCGGTTAACGACATACCTATCCTGTTAGTGAATTATATGGTTTAAGATGAATAATTGGGTAATATCCTGACCTTTTGGTTGTTTTGCTTAGTGATTATGGTTTGGAATAAAACTGCCCACCAAAAACTACACATCCCAGTGTTGAATGAACACAGCATTTACATGAGTCAGGCTGAATCTGAATGTCATGAGAGAATGTCTTATGTTAACCCTTAGCAATGGTTGACAGTAATGAAAAGAATCATATGGTTTCAACTATGGAGCCTTTGGAAATGAATGAAAGATTTCTATCCTGATGGGAGTGGTCTCTAGCAGGATGACTCCACCCCCATCCACAGGACATGAGGGCTCACTGAGTGGGTTGATGAGGATGACAGTTATGTAAATCACATGCTATGGCCGTCAGACTCACCAGATTTCAACCCAATTAAACACCTATGGCAGATATTGAACTGCCGTGTTAAACAGCACTCTCTACCAGCATCATTAAAACACCAGTTGAGGGAATACATTTTGAAAGAATGGTGGTCAGCATTGTCCAGTACAGTTCCAGAGACTTGTACAAGCTATGCCAAGTTACACTGAAGCTGTTCTGGTGTCGTGTGGTAGCCCAACACCTTACCAAGAGACTTTATGGTTTGTACAGGATTGCACTGAAGTCAATCTTTATCCTAAGAACCATAAAGCGTTCTTCTGTTTGTCTCTACAACAGAGACTTTCACTTTCAGAAAAAGGTTTGAAAAAGTGTTTTAGGAAGCTAACCACCATAAACACATTGTAGAGTGTAATGCATTATTTTAAAGGAATAAACTCCTATACAAATCTTGAACTTTGGAGGTCCATGCAATGAATGTTAAGATTTAAACATCTTACTTTTTTTTAACATCCACTTGCTTTGCTAGCTTCAGAAAAAATGATTGCTGCCCTTATTCATCATCCCTATAGTCCACCTCGTTTTAGAATGATCTCAGTAAGGGGGTACAGCCTTTAGCGTTATAGCACCCACATTTTGAAATTCACTTCCTCATAGTCTCTGTGATATGTATACTCCTGCTTATGTTTCTTATATCCTTGGAATTTGTTCTGTTATGTGGTCCATCTTGTCATTGAGTCTTCTATTTTGTCCCTTATTTGTCGTTATTCTATTGTATCTATTCTGAATCATGTTTGTTACATTTTATTTAATTATATTCTACATATTGTGCACCTATTATTTCAGATTTCTGTCAAGGAAAAATCTTAGTAGTAGCAGTAGAATTTGGCACATTCCACTCCACATATTTCACATTTTTATATATTTTTCCTCATCGTGTATGCATATTCTATATCTTGCCATTGTACCACTTTCATATTGTTCATATCTTTTAGACTGTACATATTCATAATCAGATCTGTGTATACAAATATCATTACTGTGCCATATTATTTATTGATTACTTGACTATTATTGCATCTGGTTGTAGTATTAGTAGTAGTGGTGGTGGTAGTAATAATAGTGGTGGTGGTAGTAGTAGTAGTAGTGATGGTGGTAGTGGTAGTAGTAATACTAGTAGTGGTGGTGGTGGTAGTAGTAATAGTAGTAGTGATGGTGGTGGTAGGAGTAGTAATAGTAGTGGAAGTAGTAGTGGTAGTAGTGATGGTGGTGGTGGTAGTAGTAATAGTAGTGGAAGTAGTAGTGATGGTGGTGGTGGTGGTAGTAGTAATAGTTGTGGTAGTAGTGATGGTGGTGGTGGTAGTAGTAATAGTAGTGGTAGTAGTAATACTAGTAGTGGTGGTGGTGGAGGTAGTAGTAATAGTAGTAGTGATGGTGGTGGTAGGAGTAGTAATAGTAGTGGAAGTAGTAGTGATGGTGGTGGTGGTAGTAGTGGTGGTGGTGGTAGTAATAGTAGTGGTAGTAGTGATGGTGGTAGTAGTAATAGTAGTAGTGGTAGTAGTAGTAGTGGTGGTGGTGGTGGTAGTAGTAATAGTAGTAGTGATGGTGGTGGTGGTAGTAGTAATAGTAGTGGTAGTAGTGATGGTGGTGGTGGTGGTAGTAGTAATAGTAGTGGTAGTAGTGATGGTGGTGGTGGTAGTAGTAATAGTAGTGGTAGTAGTAATACTAGTAGTGGTGGTGGTGGAGGTAGTAGTAATAGTAGTAGTGATGGTGGTGGTAGGAGTAGTAATAGTAGTGGAAGTAGTAGTGATGGTGGTGGTGGTAGTAGTAATGGTAGTAGTGGTGGTGGTGGTAGTAATAGTAGTGGTAGTAGTGATGGTGGTAGTAGTAATAGTAGTGGTAGTAGTAGTAGTGGTGGTGGTGGTGGTAGTAGTAATAGTAGTAGTGATGGTGGTGGTAGGAGTAGTAGTAGTAGTGATGGTGGTGGTGGTGGTAGTAGTAATAGTAGTAGTGATGGTGGTGGTAGGAGTAGTAGTAGTAGTGATGGTGGTGGTGGTAGTAGTAATGGTAGTAGTGATGGTGGTGGTGGTGGTAGTAATAGTAGTGGTAGTAGTGATGGTGGTAGTAGTAATAGTAGCAGTGGTAGTAGTAGTAGTAATAGTAGTGGTTGTGGTAGTAGTACTATTCCATTCTACACTGAAAAAAATGTAAATATGTGGTAAATCAGATTTAAGGGAACATATTGGGTATAGTTTACATAAAATATATTTTCTCATCAAAACGTGATTTCATTTCTTATAAAATTGTTTAAGCAAGTTTCTAATTACTAGATCAAATTATGTAGCGTGAGCATGATCAATTCACACAGAATAAACATAAACCAATTATAAGTGCAGCGGTAAAGGGGCTGGTTGTACAACTCCAGTGACCAGGGTTCGAGTCTCAGCTCAGGTGTGAGAGGGGTGTCTGATTATTTTTATTTTTTTTATTTTTTCAGGCTTTTGAAAATACATTATAAAAATATGTTGGATGTAAGAAAACAAATCGTATTCATGTAACTCAATTCAATCACGTGGACATTTCTATGATTTTCAAACCATTCCATTAATAATGCTATTTTATTTTATGCACAGAGTAGCTTCCTGACCCATGTAGTGTCTAGAGAATAATACACTACAGATGACTTACACACAGCTTTCAATGCGAGAAAGAGGTTTTTAATGTGAAGTGCCGCATTGAAGCGCGAAAAACCAAACTCACACACACCTTACCTCAAACGTCCAGGCAGGAAAAGCTGCGGCTTGCTGCATGGTCGCTAAAAACACGCCGAGCAGCCCGAGAGCCACAGCCAGAGCCAAGTCTTCCTTTCCCCGCACCATGTCTCCGTCCAAAAGTGTACCCGCAAACAGCACGTGCTCGAGTCCTCCACCATCTATTCCTCTTTAACGCCTCGGCTTTCCATCTGACCTGCAAGTTATTTGTCCGACGTCCTGCTGGAGTGCTGAAGTGTTCAGAGCTTCTCCTCTCCTCCGTGCTCCAAACTGTGGAGCTGCACTTTTCCCTTTTTTTTCCCCCTCGGACTCTTCAGCACACCTCCGCGGTCTCACATTACTCCAACTGAGATCAGAAGTATTTGGGAAGGAAAGCAGCTGTAGACTGTCTATAGTATGCTGTAAGTCCAGCCAGGCAGAGATGACAGTTTTATCAAGACTTCAGCCTGCAGTTTATGCTGTTTTAATTTATATCATACTGTGCTCTCAGAAACAAAATACTAATAATATATGGATATACATATATAGATATAGATACAACTTTGTTATTGTTATTTGCATCTACCAGGACTGCAAATAGTAGCATTGTGCAAATTAACAAAGTGCAGGTTGAATATGTACATGTGTATAAGGCTATGGGCAGTACAACAGTATGATTGGTATATACACTACAGTCATGTAAAAATAAATAAATAAATAAAATAAGTACGCCCCATGGAAATTGCTGGGTTTTTTTTTGTTTTGTTTTTTAAACATATTTGGACAAGCAAACATTTGTTCATGTTTGAAACAGTGCCTATTAATGAAGTGGATATACTTGAACAAAACCACAAGGAAAATTAGCTTTTTCAATCATTTATTCAACAGAAATATCAATGTGATGTGATAGTCTTGGAGGCGTTTTGCATAATTGTCCACCAGGCTTGCTGGAATGTTTGACCACTCTTCTATGCAATATTCTTTCTTTCAGTTGCAAGATGTTTGAGGGTTTTTTTTTTTTGCATGACCTGCCCATTTCAAATCCCCCCACAACATTTCAGTGTTCAAATCCAGGCTTTGACTAGGTCGTTCAATAAGCCTCCATTTCTTCTTTTTGAGACATTCCTGGATGGATTTGCTAGTGTGCTTAGGATCATTATCCACTTTCATTTCAACTTTTGGACAGATGACCTCACATTATCTTCAAGCACTCTTTGATATGATGCAGAATTCATAGTTGAAGCAATGAATGCAAGCTGTCCAGTCCCTGAAGCAGCGAAGCAACCCCAAACCATAACATTTCCACCACCGTGCTTCACAGTTGGTATGAGGTGCTTCTCCTGAAAAGCCGTCTTTGGTCTGCGCCAAACATGTCTGTTGTTACTGTGGCCAAACAACTCTATCTTTGATTCTTCATGATTTTTTCTGGTACACCTCCCGTGCAGGTCAAATTTGTGAAATCTCTTTCTGATTGTAGAAGCATGCACTTTAACACCAACAGCTGAAAGACTTACTAGCAGATCCTGTGATGACATTTTGGGGTTCTTGGAGACTTCATTTTTCATTGGACGGTCTGCTCTTTGGCTGAATTTGCTGGAACGGCCAGTCCTGGACAAATTGGCAGTCGTTTGAAATCTGCGGCATTTGTAGATTATTTTCCTTACAGTGGAATGATGTATTTCACATAATTTGGAGATCTTTTTAAATCTCTTACCAGACTCATAGGCATCCACAACCTTTTTTCTAAAGACCTTACAGAACTCTTTAGATCTTGGCATGATAACACCACACACCTCAATAGCAAAGGGAACACCAGACACTAGATATGAGAGGGATCTAAATAAAACAGGTTCCACCTGCACCCTCTAAGCAGGTTCTTTTCACTGGCACCCAATCCTGAACTCTTGATTCTAATTTTATGGATTTGAAGGTGTGAATGTAGGGGTGTACTTAATTTTTCAATGTGACTGATCTGTTTTGTGTTAATTTCAATTATGAAAATTACTACAAAATGTAAATTTATGTGTCATTTGATAGTGTATCACCTTTATTAATAGCCATTGTTTCAAAGAGGATCAAATGTTTGCTTGTCCAAATATGTAAAAAAAAAAAAAAAAAAAAAAAGCCATCAATTTCCATGCGCTGTACTTATTTGGTTCACATGATTGTATGTGATAATATAAAACCTCTGATAGGTATAAAGAAATATATAATATACTCAGCAAAAAAAAAGAAAAGTTCTCTCACATTCAACTGCTTTTATTTCCAGCAGATTTCTTAACGTGTAAATATTTGCATTAACATAAAAACAATCAAGAACTGAGACATAAACTGAACAAGTTTCACAGACATTTGACGAACGGAAATGGAATAATGAGTCCCTGAACAAAAAGAATATAAAAAGTAACAGTCAGTATCTGGTATTACAGTACTATGGTGCATATCATCCTCATGGACTGCACTAGATTTGTCAGTTCTTGCTGTGAGATGTTACTTCACTCTTCCACCAAGGCATTTGCAAGTTCTCGATTACGTCTGGGGGGGACACGTGGTTACATGTCATTTTCCACTGCAAGGACGATCAGCTGACCTTCCTGTCTCCCTGTAGCAGTGTCTTAGGCGTCTTACATTACAGACACTGCAGTTTATTGCTCTGAACACATCTGTAGTCCTCATGCCTCCCTGCAGCAGGCCTGTGGCATGTTCACACAGGTGAGCAGGAACCCTAGGCATCTTTCTCCTGGTGTTTTTCAGAGTCAGTAGAAAGGTCTCTTTAGTGTCCTAAGTTATTGTAACTGTGATCTTAATTGCCTACCGCTTGTAAACTGTTAGTGTCTTAAGGATTGTTTATGGTTCATTGAACAAGCATGAAAACCCTTTCCAATAAAGATCTGTAAAGCTCATTTGAGTTTTACAAAATTATCTTTAAAATACAATCTCCTGAAAAAGGGATGGTTCTTTTTTTGCTGAGTATATATGCAAGTATGCTCATAAATATGTATAAGAGATAAGTACATTGTATATATAACAGTACCCAGATTATATATACAGATAGTATACAGATATATAAAGTTAACCTAGAATATATATATATATATATATATATATATATATATATATATATATATATATATATATATATATATATATATATATAGCAAACCAGTGACGACATTTCCCATCCTGCACTGCGGCCTACAAACATGGGCGCCATGGACCACAATTCCCAGAACACTCATCTTCATTCTAATAATGGACACCTGCATCCAGTTCACAGCACAATCATAACCTCAGTTTAAAAGGACCTTCTCTGCATTCACTCTTCTGTCTCTGTCGTTACCAAGCCTTGATACCATGTTTGTTTATTCTGGTTTTGATTTTATTCTCATTTATGACCTTGTCTCTTTGCCTTGCCTAGTTTGGACTGTTGACCTGTTTGATTGGCCCTTGCCTGCCTATGTACCTTGATTTCTGCCTGATCCTTTGGACTATTGTATTAAACCACCTAACCTGCACTTGCTGCCGTCTCAGCCTCCAATACATGACAATATACAATAAATCTACAATTATATAGACATAAAACAGATAATCTGTCTTGTGGAACTATTACAAATAATCTGTTTATTGTAGCACTGAAATGCTTGCTAACTATTGGCCCTGGTTAACATATTTTAGACATGACTGAGGGGAGTTGAATTTGGCTTTAAAATGTGCCCTCATCACTCACAGTTGATTGTAATACTGGCGATGGCACAACATATTTGTTATTGCACCTGAAAAATTACCATTAGACAGTCCCTCCAGGATTTTATGGTCACAGGAATTAACGAAAATCAAGCAAACTCCGTAATATTCGGAGGAGCTTGCAATTTTTCAAAATTAACACAGATTTTCCGCAGATTTGGGTCAAGACGCATAATGTGGCATCATCCCAATGCACATTCAGTCAAAGCCCCCTTTGATTCATGTGCGTCGAACATGAGCACAGCTAAAATGTCTCATTTACCAACAAACATCACTGTGAGAGACCGTGCAAAACAATGTTATGCAATTGCAGTTTCGTCAATTCGAGTAGTTTTCCGCAAAAAAAGCACAAAAAACTTTGCAAGGTGCATCGCAAATTTTGAAAAAAGCAGCAAAATCAAGCATTTTTGTCCGCAACAATCACAAAAAAAATTAACTCGTTTCTTCATTGGTGGTGATTGTCTGAGATGCTGTAGTTCTGAACATAGCTGTTGGTAACTGACATTTCTTCCACGTAAGAGGTGAAAAGTCAACAGGCTCCTGTTGTCATAGTAACATGCTAGCAACCTATTGTGTGTTCGCCTAGCACTTCTTATTTTAAACGCAACTAACCTTTTCCATTTTGATTACATCAACAATCCGAAAACGTGCCACTTCTTCTTTTTTTTGTTTTCTGACATATATTAGTTACTTAATTTAGTTATGTAAATTGCAATTTCTGTTTTTTCCACACCACAACTGCCTGATATATTAATTCGTGACCCCCCAATAATAGTAAATTGTGCTTTTTGCATATTGATTTTATAAATCTCTGGGCCCCCTGGTGGTGGAACCTTAAGTGACCTCTTACAGATATAGCAAGAAAAAAATAAAAAAAAAATTCTAAGGTACATAAATAGACTGTATTTTTTTTTTTTGAGTAAAGGTATAAAAATGTATGCTTCAGGGGACCATAACAGTGACAAGGAAAGTTACAGTCTAATATATTTTTTCCTTAGAGTTTAAAATCGCAAATACTGGTACCCTTAGCTTATCAGTTGTCTTGTGTAATCTTTCCGAAGTCCATTTGTTTTGAGTCTAGAAAATCTGGGGTGGGTTATTTGGCAAAAATATTATAAAACATGATATGTTTAACAAATGTCAGGAAGATGTAGACTACAATTACACAAAAGAGGGTAATAAACTGCACCTTTCCTTATCAAGGTTGTGGTACATTCAAATGTACACCTTTTGTATGTTTAGTATGCATCTTTTACATAAAAGCAACACAGGGGACATAGCAAAAGGGAAAAGACAAAGAGGCAATACAAAAAAGTGTTATCACTTATGTTGTTTCAGCTATAAAGAGATGTCATCTCAATAACCCAGCATGCATTGTTAGGGAAAAACAAAAAAAAAGTTCTCTGTCCTGAATTTTCAGCTTTCCCAAGGTGTAAAATTTGACTGACTTACAAAGAACTAAGACTGAAGACTCCTTCATTATATGTTAAATAAACATCTTAAAGGACCCTTACCATATGGACAATCACATGCTTTTATTTGTTAAATAACTTTGAGGTTTTTAAAATGAATTTAATTATGATCAGTATTAGATTCTGGTGATTACACATCCCTATATTACTTTAGAAACATTACTGTATTAAAACAAGAGGAATTGACATAAATGATGTCTTAAAGTCACTAATATCTGACCTGCTTGTAATTAATATAATCAGACTCAAGAATTCAACAGCGTTGTGTTGTAAGTGATGTTAGTTATCTGATATTTTAATAAAAGTAAAACAGTAGGCTACACTGGGCTTCTGTGCATTCATTTAAACCAGTAGAAAACAAGATATGGGTTGTTGTTGTTTTGTTTATTTTATTTTTTTTTTTGGGGGGGGGGGGGGGGGGGGGGGGGATTGGGTTAGAATTTACCACCTGTGGATACAAATGCAATTATTTGTGTCTGCTTAGTGTTTGCTTAGCAGCCATGCTTGTTTTGCGCTTTGCTATGATAGGGTTGGGTCATGTTAAGTGCGTAGACAGCACTACTGGCCATAACAGGACTGAACATTTGTGGAATATTAAGTAATAAGTAAGTAAATATTAAGTATAAAATGAATAATTCATATTATTTCTTGAGAAAAGCTAGGTGAGTAAGCCTTGACACTGCGGCCGACTGCTCCATCACAGTCACCAGTTCTCAATCCAATGAAACGCAGATGAGAGATTTTTGGAGTAGTGATAGACAGTGCTCTCCACCACCATCAAAACACCAACTGAGGGAATTCTGATCGCATGTTGTGGCTCAGCATCTTACTAAAACACTTTATGTTACTTTGTCTTTAATGTGTCACCATTTGTATATCGTCCATAGTCTGTAGGAATAACATGGTCACTGGCCTTTCCTAGAGATATTACTAAAGATATTTCACTCAATCAGATATATCAATAGGAGCAGCACAGTGGTGCAGTGGGTAGCGTTTCCACCTCACAGGCTGTTAGCTCACATTAGTGTTTGTGTGGCGTTTCATATGTTCTCCCCATGTCTGGGTTGGCTTCCTCCAGATTCTCTAAAAACATAATGGCAGCTGGATTGGCTGTACCAATTTGCCCCTGTTTGTCAGTGTAGGTAGAAGTGTATGGTTCCCTGTGAGGAACTGGTGTCCCATCCAGGATGTATTCCTGTCTTGTGCCCAGTGTTCTCTGAATTCAGGATGAAGCACTTAATGAAAATCAATGAATGTACGTATAACAATATAACCTGTGTTAATAACAGTATAATTGCCTAATATTGTGGAACACAAACATTATGTAACAGAAGACATACTGATCCTAAATAAACAACAACATCAAAAAACTAAATTATATGTCTGAGCATGAACTGCAGGTGATGTCAACATCACAACCATGCACAAATTCATCTTGTATTTTTCCACACATTCATAAGGGCATGAGTCATTGTTTGTACGGCATTTGGCAGACGCCCTTATCCAGACTTACATTTATCTCACGTAATAGAACTAAGCAGTTGAGGGTTAAGGGCCTTGAACAAGGGTCCAGTAGTGGCAGTTTGGCAGTGTTGGGATTTGAACTCAAAATGTTCTTACATAAGTCCAACAGTTTAACTACTGAGCTGACCAGAGTCATAACTTTCTTCCCTAAGCACTCAGTGTCTGAGACTGTATAAGGCAGTGGTTCTCAAAGTGGGGCGCATGAAACGTAGCCAGGGAGTCTGTGGTATATATTTTTAAAGTGTTAAGTTAAAGTAGTGTAACTCACAACCTACCATTATGAAAATATTTATTAGTCTAATTGACTGTTCCCTTAAACTGAATAGGTTTAATCCAAAGCCTCCAAACTCACAAACATGTCAGCCTATAAATAATATCAGGTTAGAAAGTTCTGGAATAAAACGTTCTATGGCTCCAGTGAATAACCAATTAAATAATGAGCCTAACTGAAGATTTGGCTTTGGTTAATAAAAATAATAAAACAATTTGTGCCGAACGCGTCGGTCCGTGGGATTGATTTATTTATTTGCTTGAAAAAAGAAAAAGAAAAAAGTTTGAGAAGCCTGTGCGGACCTTATGAAACGTCTTTTTGTTTCCGGCCGGACCGAACATAGTGTTGTACATTAGGAGGGTTGGACGAAATGGCGTCCTTGTGCTGTGTGGTGTTAGCAGTGAGGTATTTAGCTGAACCGCTAAGCTAAATACTATTAAAATTGACACGTAGCCTGTGAGTGTGGAAGCGGGTTAGGGTTTGAGCGCCGTGCATTGCGCTGGAGAAAATCACAGAAGAATGTGTCGACAGTGTATGAAGTAGCGTTTTATCTTCTCAAAGCGGGACAGAGAAAACAGGTGAGAAATGCTTCCTAGTTCTGAACTTCAAATGCGCAGGAGTGTCTCCTAATCCTCTGTAATCTCAGCCTGGCTAGCCGTTATTAGCCTCTAGCGAATTTAACGGATTAATAATTAGCTGTAATAAACTTTGAATTGTTTAAAAAGAGGTCGTGGTGGTTAGGGTGAAAGTAGTTTTATAAGGACAAATGGGGATTTATTATCTGCTCACTTCTGCTATAGTAATTAGCTACCTTGCTAACTAATCCACTACTTGACCTCGGCTAAACTACGTGTCTGTATGTGTGATGATGATGATGATGATGATGATGTGCTTCATCAGTGCCCTTTACTCAGCTACCGACATCTATATTTAAAGGTCTCTCTGATGGTCCTATTGTCATGTATGTCATGTCTTCTGTATGTTTTCTTCTATAAGTACAAAGCTGTTTTTCCCTCCTCATTCTGATCTCTGAATACAGTCATTGTCCTCATTTTCATATCTGTGCATGTGCCAGGTACACGGGGTAGTGATGGCAGCTGGCCAGAAGAAAACCAGCGCCGAGACGTACTTGCTGTCCGGCTCCAACGGCCTGAACGGATCAAAAGCACAAGGAGTGACTCTAACGGAGCAAAACTGCAATGGCAAGAATTCCCGGCTGGCCAAGATGGCCTCGAACTTGCAGAAGAAGTGCGCGGCGTACGTGCTGGCCCTGCGGCCGTGGAGCTTCAGCGCCTCTCTGACGCCTGTGGCTTTAGGAAGCGCACTGGCCTACAAACTGGAGGGCTCTGTGGACCTTGTCATACTTCTGGTGTGCGCCGTGGCCGTTCTGGTGGTGCACGGTGCCGGGAATCTCGTGAACACTTATTACGATTTCTCCAAGGGAATCGATCACAAGAAGAGCGATGACCGGACTCTGGTGGATCGGATCCTGGAACCGCAAGACGTGGTGATGTTCGGCGCCGTGCTTTACTCGGTGGGATGTCTCTGCGCCACGTTGTTGTATTTCCTCTCTACGCTGCGGCTCGAGCATCTGGCGCTCATCTATTTCGGAGGGCTGTCGAGCTCCTTTTTGTACACTGGAGGTAAACGTGGCTCAAAAGTGCACTGGTTTTTCAGAGAAGTCGTATATTTGGTCATTCCAAAGATTTGGGTGTTCAGCAGTATTCCTATACCAGGCCCTCTAGGATTTTGCGATCGCAGAACTTGACACGAAATCAAGGGAACTCCGCAATATGCGGAGGAGCTTACGTTTTTATTTTTAAATTTTTTTTTTTTTTTTTTTAGAAATTACTGCAGATTTGGGCCAAAACGCAGGTGTCATGTGAACTCCTCACAATGCGCGTTCGGTCAAAGCCCTCTTCAGTTCATGTGCGTCGTACATGTGTACAGCTAAAAAGGTCTCATTTCCCTACAAACATCACCGCTAAAGACCGTGCAAAAAATTTTGTACAATTGCAATTCCGCCAATTCATGTGGTTTTCCCGCAAAAAATGCTGCAAATTTAGAAAGAAGCCGCAGCATGTGCTTGGTCAATTAATTCAAACCTCTCTTTGCTCCTACTGCAAGCTGAGACAGTAGAGTGGTTGCACTGTTCTATCTCTTCTGGCTAATCTACTTTAATATGTTGTCTATAATTCTACTTAAATCTAAGCTAAAATACTGTTGTGAAAATTTCTTGTATTTAGGTTTAGAATTGATTATTTTAACGACACGAAAATCAGCAAAATAAACGATCTTGAGCGAGCCAGTTTACCGAAGCCAGCCTGACTCCCGACTCTTTCCCCCAGCTCAGCTGCTGCTGCTGAATTGTAACGTGAACTCGGAGCTCTGAAACGCTGCGGCTCTTCCACATCAATATTTTTCCTCCACAGTCATCTTCAGTCACATCAGCAGCTACTGTGCCTGCTAACCCTGAGAGGTGGAGAAGGAAGAAAACATGTATTAGAATTATACAGCTCTGATATTCAGGGTGAAACAAAAAAATCACATTCATAGATCAGGGATTCTCAAACTCTTCGCAGCCAGAGACACATTTAAGTGTAAAATAGATAAGACCATCAGAAATAATACAAGCTACCTGAAATTAATAGCCTTGACCTAAAATGTACACATTATTATTCCATACGCATGCTACGGGTTGTTTTTATGTGAATTTACACAGACGAACCAGTTCAGAAGTTTACATACGCTCGAGTCTTAATACTGTGTGTCGTTACCTAGATAATCAACGACGTTGATGGTTTTATGTTCTTTCAACTTTCCAACAGTGAATATATGAATTTCAGCTCCATCTTTTCACACTGAGGGACACAACTATTACAAAAGGTGCAAACATTCGCTGATGCTCAAGAAGGCAATACAATGCATTAAGAGCCGGAGGGGGGGGTAAACTTTTGAACAGTTGATCATCCAGGTAAACGACACACAGTATTAAGAAACAAGCATATGTAAACTTCTGAACAGGTTCATTTGTGTAAATTCAGTTATTATTGTGAGTAGATGTAAACATGCTATGTGAAATAGTTTATTCAGGGCAGTACTAAATAAAAAAAAAAATTTTATGATCCCTCTTAGTTTTAAAAATAAAAGTGTTCCTGCATCATAGAGAGGATGTTGTTTCAAGTACACATTTGTTGCCTTTTATGTTCATCCTGACTTGCTAGCCTTTGTATATTTATATTAATAATGAATTGTCATGTTCTGGACTCTGTGCTGTTGCGCAGGAATCGGTCTGAAGTACGTGGCACTGGGGGACGTGGTGATCCTGATCACGTTCGGCCCGCTGGCTGTGTTGTTTGCACATGCAGTGCAGGTGGGTCACCTGTCTGTGCTGCCGCTGGTGTATGCCGTGCCGCTGGCCTTGCACGCCGAGGCCATTCTTCACAGCAACAATACGCGCGACATGCAGTCGGATCGCAGCGTCGGCATCGTCACGCTCGCCATCCTGGCCGGCCCGACGCTCTCGTACATCCTCTACAATGTGCTGCTATTCGCTCCCTACGCGGTGTTCTGTGTGCTGGCCACGCGCTACACCATCAGCATGGCGCTGCCGCTGCTCACACTGCCCATGGCCTTCCCGCTGGAGCGCCAGTTCCGGAGTCAGCACTACACCAAGATCCCACAGAAAACAGCCAAGCTCAACCTTCTCGTGGGACTCTTCTACGTCTTCGGGATCATTCTCTCACCGGCGGGGAGCCTGCCACTGTTATAAAAGAGAGCGCCCTTTCTTATTTTCTCATTTTAATGCTACAAAAGAAATTGACTTCATACCTTGTCACCGTTTCTTTTTAATTTTGGCCGTTTTTTTTCCCAGAGTACTGGACTTATTACTTACTGGATTATTATTATTATTATTATTATTATTATTATTTATAGCAATTTTTTTTTCATCAGTGGAAGTCCAAAATCTTTCAAAACGCACTCAAGCTTGCCATCTTTTGGATCACTTTACACCACCTGGGAGAAAAGTGAAAAGAAATACACTGCGTTTTTTTTTCTTTCCTGTTTTTTGTTGTACAAATTGTAATTGCGCCATTTTTTTTCTTCTTCTATAGTTTAGTTATTCCTCCATTTTAATTTGCTGCTTAACTTATGCTTCAGGGCTAACAAACGCTTTGCAGAGGTAACGACGCTAGCTGGAAAAATCAGTATTCTTTGAAACAGCGTGTGAGCAAAGTGTTTCTGCTCAGTTGCAGAGCTTTTGTTAAATTTTAGTTACACACACCTGGAGAAACAGTTTATTTTCAGGAGTTTGGGGCGTATTAGTGATTATTACTAAATTGACAGTTGTCTAAATCCACTCGGTTACACACTGTGTAGGAATAAACAGTGCCAGATTGTATTGTGTTTTAACGCGTCAGGACATTGACTGGCTTGTCACATGTTAAAGGCAGTCTGAAACCAAACTGAAGTCTTCTTTCTTTCAAGAAGGGAGAATAAAAATGTGATTTCTGTACATCTCGTTTAAATAACTGTCTTTGATAAAGATTTGAACAGCATCGGGTCTTTAAAAAAAAAATAAACGATACTTTACAGTAAGTGACTCGACTATATTTTTTCAAATTAAACAGATCACAGACGTGTCCAAAACACTCTTGGTCAAAAGAACGCAAACTCCGCAATATTCGCAGATTACCGCAGATTTGGGCCAAGACGTGCCATGTGATATCATCACAGTGCACACTGAGTCAAAGGCCGCTTCAATTCATGTTCACACATCTCATTTACCAACAACTTCTTGTTGCACTTGAAAGACCGTGCAAAACAATTTTGTGCAATTTTTGTGCAAATTTTGAAAAAAAAAAGCCACAGCACAATCACAGCATTTTCGGCATTTCCAAAACCTTTGAAATCCTATATGGACTGATTATTTAAAGGATGAGGATTTTCTCAAAGTTAACAGTCATAAAATGTTTAGATAGTGTTCATAGACCCTGAATCACAAAGAAACGTTAAAAGAAGAAACTCATACCTTCCATACCAGCTGTATGAACAAATTGCCACCATGCTGAATCGGGTAGCATGATTGATGCTCCTTTCATGACCAAATGGGAACTGGGAAGTTGTGGATTTCCCAGTAGGAAAGATCAGTTTGAATGGCTCTCTGAATCGTAATTCCTACTCGGAAAGTCAGAGGATTTTCCAGAGCGCCAACAGCATGATTTAAGTTTTTGTTTCAAATCACTAAATACTAGATGATACTTTGATAATTGAAACATTTAATTAACAAATTAAATGAACACATTACTTAAATGTAAATTAAGTGCTAATTAACCAACTCTTTCATTCCAGTTTTTGTAGACAGCCAACAGTGAGTATTCATTTTATTTCTGACTTCAGACGGCAGAGTTCGCATAAAAGCTCCAGTGCTGGAAATAAGAGATTCCATATCAGAAGGTGTCCTTTTAACAAATGGCTTAATTGTTATGCAGGATTATTGTGGAACCGAGTGCAACGGAATCATCAATGGTCGTAAGAAAAATGTGCAAAATGATATGAAGGAGTGATACTGAGGCTGATTTCTTTCAAGCCCAGACTGTAGGTTCCTGCAGCTTAGCAGTGACCGTCATGTGAGGTGAGTACACAGATCTAAAACACGTCATCACCAGGTGAAGGTTTAAATATGGTCATGAGGTGGATTATTTACTCAATCGTCCTTTTATTCACCCCAAAGAAATGTCTTTTATAAACTTATATAGACTAAGCACACCTTGTTTATTCAAGGATTAACTACATAAAAGGACAGACACCAGAATTGTAAGTTTTAGGATTTGTTTTTTTTAAGTCCCTGTGAAGTAGCATTGTTTGTTTGACGTAATTTCTACTGAAACAGGAAGGCAGGGCAGGTCATATCAAGTGGCTCCTCCCCCCATTTTAATTAGCCAAGAGTGTTTGGCTAACCTCAGCCAGAAACCTACAACTGTTGGGGGTGGGACGCTTCAGATTCTAGAGACCATTTGATTGGACCCAAAACCTAAATTCATCAAAATTGTTGATCCGTATGGGTGGTAGAGAGAGAGTGTACATTTTGAATCTTCTAAATGAGAATTTGGTCATTGTTTTGGAGAACCCTAGCTTATAGATAACCTTAAAGTGCACCTATTATGGTTTCTCAAATATTACCTTTCATGTAGTGTTATAGAGCTGTTTGTGAAGGTAAAAATGTCTGCAAAGGTTCAAAAATCAAAGCGCACGACAAGCGGAGTTATTGACTCCCAAAAGAAGGAACCGATTCTGAACAGCTGAAACGAGTCGTTAGTAATTCCAGACTTACTTCCTGTACTAACCTACGTAGGTTTGTAACAAAAAGCCCCGCCTCTGGTCTTCATCGGCTGCTCGTGAACAAACAGAGCTGAAACTCGTTATGGTAGTGGGTGTTTCCTTTTCAGCACACGCTGACAGCAGTAGACCAATCACAACAGACAATTATGTGCACATTAAAGTGTTTGTCGACCTTGGATGCATGTAAATCTATTGTATGAGGCCGGTAAAACAAATAAGGCACGTTTCAAAACCATAATAAGTGTGCTTTAAGGTTAACATATTCATACTAAAAGCCACAAAACTACAATTTTGATTTCATGAGGACTTTAACTTTCCTATTTAACATGTTTCGTATTCAGAGGAAACGTGTTAAATGATGCAACACATCATTCTTATTATGCCGTCGATGAGACCTTGTGATATAATGCACTGCTTAAGACTAATAGTTTAATCAAGATGTATCCTCCCATGTAATATCATGACTGGCTGTCATGATTATTATTATTATTATTATTATTATTATTATTATTATTCATTTTTATTATTCAATTATTTAATATTTGCTTTCTCTGTAGTAGTAAATGTTCTCTGCAGTGCATTATGGGTAATTCGGTCCCTCAGCCACTGAGTTTCCAACGTTCGAATATTACTATTTCAAAGCCTTACTGTTAAGTAAGGCTTTGAAACAGTAAGCATCTTAAACTGCCTTTTATAGCTCCTTGATACACTACCTGGCTAAAGGTTTGTGGACATCTGACCATCACACACACACACGCATCCTATTCTAGATTTAATCCATGCTTTGCTGTTATAATAACCTCCACTCTGATAGAAAGGCTTTCCACTAGTTTTGGAGTGTGGCTGTGGGGATTTCTGCTCATGAATTATCAAGAGCATTACTGAGGTCAGGCTTGATCATTTAGTTCCAGTGAAAGGAAATCTTAATGCTACAGCACACCAAGACATCCTATACAGTTATGTGATCTCAACTTTGTGGCCACAGTTTAGGGAAGACCCACATATGGGTGTGATGGTCAGCTGTTCACATACTTTTGGCATTATAGTGTACTCTGATAGAATTTTTTGTTAAATTAAAGTTTCAGTTTTATTTAGACACGTGCCTTTAGAGCTATGAATGATGATATTTTGTGCCAAGTTGTTCTGTGGTGAGAGAATTCCCCTTCTCGGCTAAGGGCTATGAGATCCAATAATCAGACAATTCTTTACTTGATATTCAAAGAACCGTCGTCTTCTCATTTTTGTCCTCTAATGGAAGATGCACAACTGTGGACTACTTCAAAGCCTTTAGGAAAAATCTGATTCCCCCACAAGAGCAAACTTTGCACGGGTTTGAAGGTGCCGAATTTGGAGCAGTGGCTTCTTTCTTGGATGACAGCCTTTCAAGTTCATGGCGATGTAAAACTCACTTGACTGTAGACAGTGACACTGATGTTCCAGCAGCTTTCACAGTGACACGGAGCTTCCAGTTCATGGCAGGCCTGTGCCTTGGTGGTTCCTGGGTTTTTCCTGACCATCCGAACCAATTTCCTCTCAGCTGAGGGTGACAGTTTGGCTCTTCTTCCATTCCTCGGCAAAGTGGCTACACTTCCCAATAACTTTCGTACAATTGTTTGAACTGGTGATCAATGGAGATTCTGTAAGTGTTTGAAAGACACTTTTTCTTGAAGAAGAAATGGCGTAATCTAAATATAGTTGTATCTCAAGCATAAATTTCTCACACAATTCATCAAAACGAAATGTTTATGGTGAAATGATTAAGATGAAGTGTACCTATTGTCTTGAGGTCACTTTTCTTGAGTCTTGAGTGTGAATGAAGGAAGCTGATAAAATGCTGTTAATTACAATAGCACACGACTCTGAATTTGAACAAATAATTTCCGACCACAGAAATGCAAATTAGTGCCTGGTGCCTTTGCTCGCACGTGGAAGTTACGTCCTTTAATATAGTAACAGTAAGCTATGTGTGCGCGTGCGTTCTCTCATGCAGGGGCAGACTTTACCATTAGGCAAAGGTCAGCAATTGTCTTGGGCCCCCGAGCTACCAAGGGCCTCCAAAACGCTGCATAAACTTATGGTTAAGAATATTTTTTTTTTTTTTTTTTTTTTTTTTTTTTTACTTTTTGCTAATGAATTATGTTGTTTGTTTTTTTTCTAGAAATCCATACGCTAAAATGCCATCAGAATGCTTACTTCATGAGTGGCGTGTTGTGGGCCGGATGTGGTGGTCCACTCTGGGCCACAAAGTCCCAGTCCACCCTTGATTATTGCTATTAATGCTAAATAACATATGCTGAAAATTTCAATATCGATGTTAAAACGCTGAAACGAGGGCCCCATTCCTATATTTTGCATACATCCCCCAAATCACTAAATCCGGCCCTGCACTCACGATCAACCATTCAGTGGTGAAATGGTTAGGAATCACTTCAATATATTGTTGACATATTGAGACGGAGTGTCATACAAAATCTGTGGGGTTTTCAAACATATTCTTTTTGTTCTTCTTTCCTAAATTGTTCATGTATTGTGCTATTGTGTACAGTGGATACTGCATACTGCTGATGCCAGTGCATACATCCTGATGCCCTTACCTCTGGTTGGAGTTCTCATCAATGGAGGCTATATTCTGCTACTGAGGACGACCCAAAGCGGTGCAGCCTGGAGATTGCTGAGGATGGTGCCGCTTGAAGTATCATGGAAATGGCTTTGGACCTCAATTGCACATTTTTGCTGTGGTGCTGGAATTACAGTGTGGTTGCTGCTATGGCCTTAGGACTGCAATTACCACATACAATTCAATGTATAATAATATAAAGATCTTACCATTTTAGTAAGATCAAAATGGTGATGTGACGCAGGGAGATGTGAAGTTGATTATTTTCTAGTAACAGCATACTGAGTGTTTGATTCCTCTTCTACCACAGCAATTTACAACAATTGCATTTTTTTCCCTAATGAATGCACACGTCAACCTGTACTGTGACGTTTTAAACAGAGGAAGGCGCTGTTTCGTACATTACATTACATTTATTCATTTAGCAGACGTTTTTATCCAAAGCGACTTACAAATGAGAAAATACAAGCAACGAACACAACGCCTTCGTTGTGAAACCTGCAAAACTGAAGATTCATTTTCATGAGAAATTAATTAATTAATTAAAACTGAATGAGGAGTGTCATAGGCAGAAATACATTTCTGTGGAAAATGTGCTGAATGAAATCGGTGTGCAGTTATACCGATAAGTGCAATGCGCTTGTGCATTTTGGGTGGATGTCAGACAGTAACAGAAGCAATGATAGCACAAATGTGTCATTTCATCATTAAAGGCTTGATCTACTGTTAAGCAAGCTCGGCCCTATAAATAATGTTGCCACAAAATGACTTTATAGCAGGTCTACTGAAAATATCACCAACTCTACCCTCCTGTATCTCCTCCTGCTGTCATCCTCCAGTACTTCACTGACATCCCTAAGTGTAGCTAGCTAAGCTTTCAAACAGAAACAGGAAAATGCATGATCTGAAATGATTACTCCTGAGAGCTGAATAAAATGGGATTAAACAAACTAGGGATTGCACTGAAGGCTGGTATACAGCGAGTAGTATTGCCGCCTCACAGCTCTAGGGTCCTCAGTTTGATCCTGAGCTCAGGTCAGGTTAGCATCTGTATGGAGTTTCTTTATATGTTCTCCCTGTATCTGTGTGGGTTCCCTCTGGGTTTGTTGGTTTCCTCCAATTGTGCAAAAACATGAAGATAGATGGACTGGCTATGCTCAAGTGCCCCTAAGTGTGAATTTGTGTGTGTATGGTACTCTGCAATGGAATGGTGTCCAGTCTGGGGTGAAATCTCCTGCCCATTGTTCCTGGGATCGCTCCGGATCCATCGTGACCTTGACCAGTGGTTACTAGAAATGAATGATTTATTGAGACTTTCTTTCGCTCTCACAGAACTTGTCAGGGTTGGTGCCATGTCAAACATGATATCTACACTGCTTGTCAGCAGCACAGAGCGGCATGTTATTCATTAGCCACGAGTCCAATCACCCCATATGTGCTTGTTGAATGTCCCATTTCAGATTTAGTACCTCTTTGCTGTTATAATAACCTCCGTTCTTCTGGGAAGGCTTTCCAGTAGATTTTGGCGTGTGGATGTGCGGATTTGCCCACAAGAGCATTAGTGAGGTCAGGCGCTGATGTTGGACAAGGAGACACATATTCAGCATTCCAGTTCACAGCATTTTGGACCTCGCTTTGTGCACAGGGGCGTCATCATGTTAGAACATCCCTGCTGAAAAAAACAAACAAATAAATATTCATAGAATTTGTAATAGTTTTATGGTTATAATGGGAACTTGATTTGTTTTTAATAGAAACTGTAACGCTCCCTCTGGGTCTCTACTGGTAATTTGTTGCCTTCTACTCGTGGCATGTTATGTCTAGTGGATACCATTAAGGACTGGTAATGATAATGGTTTTAATGGTTAATAGCTGATGGTTTGTAATGGTATTTCTAGTGGAAACCATTAGAATTTCTGTGATGGTTTCTATTGTTGTTTTTTTTTCAGCAGGGATGTTTTGGTCCCTAAGTTCCAGTTAAGGGAGATCTTAATGCTACAGCATACAAAGACGTCATTGACAATAGGGCTGCAACAACTAATCAATAAAATAATATCGATAATAATCATCGATAACCAGTAGCTCATAATAAATAATGTCTGACTAAAATATTAATTTTGATCAAATATGTTGTTTGATGCTATATTTACCTATATTTAGAAATAAAAGTAATTGTGTTTTTTTTTATGAGAGCAGGTTTTTTTTTCATTAGTTTGTGCTTTTCTTTTTCTTTTAATATAGTGATTTAACTTCTGCTTTGAAGCTTGTGGACAATCAGTCGTTTTTTTGTTTTCAAAATGTTAATAATGTTATATAATTTATTTATTTTTTAAATCCTTTGCACAATGTATAGCATAGCCCATGTAGATACATTTCATACCTTTTCATAGCCTTCAATTTGCACAATGTTTGAAGGACGACATTGGACAGAATGTGAAATAACGTTTTTTTCCCCCCGAAAAAATACAGAAAATAAAAACTGGCCTTTCAATCCAAACCAATCGATTATTGAAATAATCGTTAGTTGCAGCCCTACTTGACAATTGTTTGCTTTCAACTTCCATAAACCTTTCTCTATATAGTGTATAGTTTATTTTAATATCTGTATATGATGTATGGTATTCATTTTAGCATCCTTTAAGTATTTGTTTTAGTCAACTATGTTATTCATTGTCAACTTTACACAGAGTAAACCTTTGGGACAAAAATGTCCACTTGATAGCACATGGTACTAATACAATCAAGAAACCAGTCCTTATATAAATAATCTTTTATCCCTTCCCTGTGATTACATGGTTATGGTTAACAACAGTTATGGCATCACAAATGTGTTTAGCATAAAATGTGTTTAGCATCCAAGATGTAAGAACAAATCCCATTATTTCCTCTCACCTACAAAGCACTGAAAAATAAAAATTAATAAACAAGAATTACATAAACAAGAACTACAAGGTCGTAACGAGAGTTAAACCAACCCCGAAACCCCTTATGGACTCTAGAGAACAGATTTGAACACACAGTCAGTTGTCTGTGTGTGCTGTGAACTGCAGAGAGCGCACGCGCGCCACGTCCGGCCACCTTCACGTGCTGCCATGGCAACAGTGCGTTCACGCTTTCTATTATTTCTAAATCAATCAATAAATATTTCAAAGCTCACACGCACCTTAACACCTCCATAGCACGTATAACAGAAAACAATAACCTATCATTTTAGGTCAGAGTGAGATAAAAATAAAATAAAACAAAATAAAATTGAGGAGCATTGATTACAAAACGTAACGTGAAGCATCCCGCGCATGCGTACTAACTCCAATATTACCAAGCGGATGACGTCCAGCTGTCAGCTGAAAAGAGCGCACACTCAATATTCACCCATTAGTGTGAAACTACAGCTTGTCCTGTCATTATATCTACATGAACCCCCTCAGAAACCTTTTTTGTTTTGAATTTATTTAACGTTTTTGGTATTACCCTGGGTATACAGTGCGTCTGGGGCCAAAACGAGACAAAAAAAACAGAAGTGAGGGACGACGTGCGGCGCGTGGGAGTGTCAATCCGAAGCCCCGTTAGCATAGCACGCCTCTTGTGTTTTGACTTCCGTCTCTACGGCTCTGCGGGCAGAGATGTCGACTTTTTGACGCTGTCGTCTCCAGTATGGAGTTGAAAGAAAGCCGATAAAAGAAGGCAGGTGAGGTTTTGGAAGCGCTCACGGAAGATATCTGGGGACACGGGTGACGCCGAGGCTGGCTGCTGCTACTGCTGCGGGATAAGAGCTGTCTGTAGTGGGGGACACTCAGGACTGGTCCGTTATGGTCGCGTTTATCTCAAGCTTGGCCTTTAAACACGTTCACTAGCTGGGAAGGTGAAGTTTTCGCGGCGCTATTAATGCTGTCGACAGGTAAGCGTACAGGATTTTTATTTATTCCTCTAATCTCATCGCGATATTGATAGTGGGCGATGGCTTGATGATGGTTTTTTTTTTTTTTTTTTTTTTTTTAAATGAAACCTTCTGCTCAATGCATTGTCAAACCGTATGGAATTCAATGCAGCAACCTCAGCACTCCATTGTTCCTTAGTAACAGGTACATCAACATTTGGGATGTTACTCGTAGGGGGGAAAAAATACTAAAACACTTTCACAGTTTTTTTATTCTTCTGGATAACAAAAAAAAATGTGAGTGGAATACTATGAATGTAGCTAGCTAGCTATTTTATGTTTGCAAGGTGTTGAATGAGTAGAACACCTTGGTGTAAATGGTGTTAGTGTTTTATTATTATTATTATTATTATTATTATTATTATTATTATTGATTGTAAACCAATCTAGGGAATATTCCTTTTCTGCACACCTTTAAATCAGTACTCATTACTACACACACAGCCACACAGCCAGGGGTTGCAAAGGATGCATGCAGGATATACGGTCTGTGCATTACATCTCAATGCCTCTTCTGTCAACCTCAAAAGTGCAGAACAATAATAAAAAAAAAAGCTTTGTATACGCATATGAAGATGTCCAGTGTGATTTCTGATCGCCTGGCTTTCAAAACCCCATTCGAATGAACATGATCTTTTATGCTCTTCAAGCTTTTGGGGAACCGTGACCCAGAATGCCTTTGGGTTTCAAGAGACTGTCCCTGAATGGTGTCTGCGCTCATGTCGTCTCATATTGATGTTTTTATTTGCATCAACTCTGCCCGTGTTTCCCTGTAACACTAACATGGGTGTCAGGTGGCCAGCGCCAGCTGTCACTTACAGTTTAGGGCATTGTTTTCGTATGGATGTACAGTTCTATGACAGGATCAAATCTTCACCACCTGACTGCGAAAGCAGGATCAGATATGCAGGCCTTGGGGTTGCTCAAGATTTAGGAAAGTGTGGTGAAGCAGTTCTTGCTTTATCAGTTCCTCATCATCTGACCACCATCTTTTATGCTGAGAAGATTTACAGGAATGTAATGCATGCGCGTGTGTGTGTGTGTGTGAAAGCCGGTTTTGTAGTTTGCCAAATGGAAAATGAAAAAATAGTTTGCTCATACTTTAACTGCATTTTAATCATAGGCAACATTTCATTGTTGAGCAGTTCAACTTGGCTTGCTCATGCAACTGGTAAACAACTTAAGTAATCGTTGATATAAAATATTGACCTGCATGTTGCATGTGACTAGTCATGAAAGTGTTTCTTTTGTTCTTTCGGGGTTTCTTCCGTGTACTGTGGTTTCCTCCCCCAGTCCGAAGACATGTGTTGTAGGCTGATTAGCATTTCCAAATTGCCCGTAGTGTGTGAATGGGTGTGTGAGTGTGTGTGCGATTGTGCCCTGCGATGGGTTGGCACCCCGTCCAGGGTGTCTCCCGCCTTCTGCCCCGAGTTCTCTGAGATAGGCTTCAGGCTGCCCACGACACTGTGTAGGAGAAGCGTTACAGAAAATAGATGGGAGCATGACATCTTGCTTTATTTATTTTTATTTTTTATTTTCATTAAATGTTGTAGAACATCAGCAATACAAGCTATTTCCTGTTCTCGAAGCAGCTATAAACAGTTGTTCCCTCACCAGCCTCTCTTTTATTCTCTCTTTTGAAGCGTATTATCAAGATCCTGAAAAGTCCTCTGTTCTGCAGACTTTCCCGTGGTGGAAAATGTAACTAGGGTTTAAACTTCTGCCACTGGACATATTAATAAAAGTCGCCGTATAGAAAGCGCCACCATGTCAACGATTATACACTTGTCTTTGTTAAATAACATTAATCTTTTTTTTCTTTTTCTTTTTTTATGTGGAGCGTCTACCGTACAAGTCCTTCTTAATGAGCTGCTGTTATAGAAATGATTATGTATTAGAAGAAGATTATTCATTGAATTACAGCTAACACTATTGTCAGAGCTGCTCTTAGAAAACAATTAATCAGCACCTTATGACTAATCAGATTAGAGGATTCAATAATAATGGAATAAAGTGGTATAATAACATGGAATAGAGAGTTATGGGGTCAGTGGGTACTGCTTGTGCTCGCATTGTGTTCGAAACGCAATAAAGCACTGTGATGTGAGCTGATTAATTTGTCATATATGTTGCAGTCACTCAATAATAATAATAATAATAATAATAATAATAATAATAATAATTATTATTATTATTATTATTATTATTATTATAATATTTATTATATTATTATAATATATTATTATTATTATTATTATATTATTATAATAATAATTATTATAATAATAACAATAATAATAATAATAATAATAATAATAATTATTATTATTATTATTATTATTATTATTATTATTATTATTAATATAGCATATTTGAATTTCCTAACTGTACCCAGTGTACATTCAGTGTTTCCTCCCAGGCCAAGCCCCAAAATAAATACACTTGTACTGCTTAGGCTAAGCCTTCTCAATTAACAAACAAAATGATTTACAGGAAGTTATATGCGTCTCCCTGTCCCGATCGGATGAACGTTCGGTTTTCCACACTGCTTGTTTTGATTCGGCATTTACAGGGAAAGTTTCTTTTCACCTAGGAGAAATTTTATCGACAGCTGCCGTAACCAAATATTACAAGAAGTAATTTGACATCGAAGCCTCATTGACCTCACCTTTTAATTGTCCCATAACCTCAGGTGGGTTTTTTTGGTGCTCTGTGCGGCTCATTGCTTAGACACATTCGAACCCTTTAAGCAGCAGCGACACCAGCAAACAGCGTCAGCCACGTGGACATTAAACAACCAATTTGCTAAAGGGTTATGTCAAAAAGAGTGGCGGTGTTTTTCGTTATTTACAGCAGAATCATCTAAAACCCCAACATCTAGGCCATTTTTTTTGTGAGGAACTGCCAGCAAGCAGTTCCTGACCGCATAGCTGATTTTATTCCGCTCTCCTGTGCTCGCTAAACCTGAAATGCTGGATTGTTTTTCTTGGCTGTCATTTGCAGATGAGTAAGTCCTTTATTGTCTTTTGGTTTGTTTTTGTTTTTTTTGTTTTTTTTGAAGATTGGTAAATCGTGAGCAGGGAAAAATCAATATCGCCAAAGCCTAGAATCCATATTTCCCAAAGCCTATGGGCCTAGCATTTTTATAGCAGTGTATACCCACCCCCCCACACACACACACTCTTACACTCACCCACCTCTCTTTCAGCTGTGAGCTGTGTGCTTTTAGGATCTTTAGACATGAGATACGGATCTCGATGGCAGATCCTTTTTCATAAAAAAATAAAAAAATCCCTGAGCTTTAAGGCCATTTCTCACTTTTATTATTCTCCGTGAGTCATTTGAGAACACATCCCAACCCCCCAGTCTCCTTAATATGACAGATGTTCTAAGCTCATACAAACACACGCACGTACACGCACGTAAGCACATACATACACAATGCATACGGTACATGCATACATACATTGCAACAAACCGACCCACTTGCAACGGGAATTATAAAGTGTAGGATGTATGTACATTACTGTGTGGGGGGGGTGAGGGGTGGGGGGGTGTACGACGACTGGGGTTTGCCAGTACTAGAAATAGCAACGTGTGCAACAGAGCAGTGGGCGCTGGAGCCGTCAGCTGAAAGCTGTGCGTTCGTTTCCACCGTGCCCTCCTGCCTAATCCCTGCTGATAAGGCACACAAAGGACTAAATGCCGACCGGGTCCTCCAGCAGCACACACCAGCTCCTGTAACTTTTCTCACACTCACAGAGCGGGAAATATACTCAGAAAGGCTTGGTGAGTAAGTGCCACTGATTGTTAACACTGCTGATCTTCTTGTCTGTCGTCACTAGCCTAGGCTGTGATAGTTAGCTCTATAGATAGATCGATAGTGTGTTGTACTGATGACACCAGATTTCAAGTGAGTTTGTAAGTCACTTGCAAGAAGTGCACCAGTGTATAGTTTTGTACCAGGCAGTCGATGTCCACCTCGGCAAGCTGCCGTCATACCATAAGACAATTCTGCATAATGTTATCTTTCTGTAGGTTGTCCTTTTTAAAAACAAGTTTGAATGTGAAACAGACCCAAGAGCAACGGTAATGTATTCATTTCAAACGTGTGTTGGGGGTGGGTGTGATTTTCTATTAAGTTTCCAGAACAGGCTTATGATTACGTCATCGTCTTTATCAGTGGTACTTCAGAGGATCTCGTTTGCAGTATGATGAGGAGATAAGTCCTCATTATCCGTACAGAGGAGAGCTTGTGTTAATCGGACCAATGGGAAAATGCGGAGTTTAAGCAAACTCTGACCCATTCTAATCATTGTGATTAGATAGTGAGATGCTTAAATGGAACGTTCACACTGGCCCCAGGTTTGGGGTGTGGGGGGACCTTTGTAGCAATGTGGAACACCGAGAAATTGGCTACAACTGTGTGTGTGTATAAGCTAGTTAGACGTAGGGCTGGGTGATATATCGATATAATATGATGATTACGCTGAATACACTTTTCTGAGATTTTCGTTTTTTAATAATTGCGAATGAAATGGCAGTGGATGGATGCCGTTGATTTGACGTAATTGTTTTAAAAGTCAATCTGCTTTGACTTTGTAGGCATTAAACAACCGTCAAACTCAGTTTAATGTATTTTTGTTTGTTTATTTTAATCCTGTTTTGCAGACATTTTGTTAGATACACACGGTGTATCGTAGAAATGTCCTCAAGTATCGTGATATGATATTGTTGTCATATCGCCCAGCCCTATTTTTCTGTCCGTTTCACGGAGACATTTTGTTGAATCTAGTTGTAGCAGCGTGTGCGTGTGAGTGAGCGAGTTCCATCACAATGGGGTTCATCAAGGTTAGTAACGTCTTTCCTAAGACGATTCAATTACGACTCATGAAAAATGATCATTGACCTAATGACCTACTCCCAGTGCACGTTTTCCTTTCTCATTCAGTATGCTTACATGGACAACGATAATCTCATATTAACCCGATGAATACAATACTCTGATTAAGAAGCTAGCATGTAAACAGCGATAATTGATGACCTTAATCCCACTAAAGTCACACTCGAAGTAAACACAGACTGAATTAAGACGTGTGGAGTATTCCTGTTTTAGTCGCATTATCGATGTGTATTACAGACATGTACACACCTTAATCACACTATTAACGTCGTGTGAGAGTTTTCACCGCATTTTGCAACAGGACACGTTCACACACACGGCAGTGCTCAACCGTTTTACGGCAAACAAGAGAGTACGGCTGCATCTGAAACCGCGTACTTACCGACAATACGTGTATTTTGGCTAATTCGGACGCAACCCACGGCTTCAAGCAGTCGTCTATTTGCACGTACAGCATGACAAATAATTACCTGCACTTAAAGCTTTCATGAAATTAAAGATGAAAAACACCCAGAACTGTATACGGTACCATAATGAAGACGAACTGTATTTCGATACGTGAAATTCTGGAGGGACGTCGGACGCGTGGCGCAGTGATGTAATGACGTGTGCCGTTAATAGCTCTATGTTCTATAACATGTAAAATGGGAACATGAAAGGAATATTCTAAAAGCGACTCATGTAAACACCTTAATCACAATATTGTCTTAATCAGAATAAGGTCAATAATTAGATTACTGCTGTCCATGTAAATGTAGTCACTGTCATAGCTACACACCTATTTCCCATTAGTCTCAGTGTAGTTACTGAATATGTTTTATGATGGTAGTGGTATATAAGTTGTGCTCCATCATACCTGTGTATTTTTAGAGCTATGTTTGTTTAGGTTTTACCATTTCAGTTTGACGTTGTTTTCGTGTCTGCTTTACTATTTATAGTTCTGTAAACTAGTCAGGAAAAGCTTTAAAGCAGTTTATTTATTTATTTTACTGTTTTCCCTGAAACTGTAAACCTCAAACTGCCTAAACGGTCTAATAGTAACCTCTGAAAAGCAAAGCCCACTGTAGTATTTTAGGGATAATCAGCTGACTCGTTTTTTCTTGGTAACAGTTAAAGGACATTTGATCTAATCGGATAACGCACAGATGATGAAACAGTGAAGTATATGTTAAGAATATAAAGCAAGCACAATCAGCCATGGTTGAGGTTCCAAAACCTTATATATTTCGTTTTTCTTTTTTTTTTTAATAGGTTGTGAAATCTAGCACAGCAGAACACACATGGACCACAACAGGTGTCTATTATCGCCGGTTTTAATTGCTAGCATACCAGCTGTAGCGATGGGTATCACCCCGTAAACTGTAAAGAAATGACCAACATAAAAGTCGAGGAAGTGGAAAGAATGCAGTTATTTGTTGTGGAAGATATGATTAAAATAGAATGTGAGTCGTATCTAAGACACTCGTAGCCGGAGGTAAAGTTACAAAACGGTCTGGGAATTCTTCAGCTGTTTCAGGAAGTGGGTCATTTCTCCGTTGGCTGGGTGAGGAATTCACCTTCAGTGTGCAACCAAGTCATGTTTCATTCTGGTCTTCCCCACATTAAGGGTATGAAAGAAGAGCAGAAGTGTTTATGTTGAAGGAAAACCTGTGGATTTAATTTATGGGAAGGTGTGGCAAAAGCCAGAATCGGGGGGAGAACAAGCAAAACCTGTGTATTTCATCCAGTTGTCAACATAAAACTAGACTTTACGTGGTTTGTCAGCAGTGAGCCAGTACTTATGCTAAAAAAGGCACATGTTTAGTATTATTATTATTATTATTATTATTATTATTATTATTATTATTATTACCTATTATTATTCAGTGAGCCAGACTTTTAGCCTGACTACAGTACAACCATTACATTTACTCACCACTAACTAGTCCAAGTAAAAATTCTCATTTTCTCCCAACTGACAGTTAACTTTTTCAGTCCAGTGCTCTTGTCACTGTAATCCTGGTAGAAACACATGGGCCAGAGAGCATACGCCTGATCCTGAAGCTTGTGGCCAGAAAAGTGTACATATCAGATATGGATTTTGGATAACTAGGGCTGCAACTAACAATCCCCCCCCCCCCCCCCCCCCCAATAATCGATTAATCGGTCGATTAATTTTTCCGATTAATCAGTTAACCGGTGCTTTTCAAACTTTAAGGCGAGAATTTCAAACTTTACAAAGCGGAGCACGACAGCATCGCGGCCATGCTTCCGTGCTATACAAGCTCCGCTTTGTAAAGTTTTAAATGCTCTCACACCTTGACTTGGAGGGCGCACACATTTTTCCTCAGTCACTTGATGATTTCGCCTCCATCTGATAGTGACTGAGGCCATGTTGGTCATAAAAGGTAACACTGACATATGACTCTGTAAAATGAAGAAAGTCATTATCGTTGATTCCGGGTTTTCTGCTAAAGCTAGCGGCGTGACGTCACTCACGTTTGACGACATGTGCCATCGACTGGCAACCGGCTAATGCTTCCGGTTAGTAAAAAACCTTTAGTGTTACATTTGAGACGATACTACCTTTCTAAAATCCATACACTAGGCGGTGGAGTACATGGTGTAAGTGCAATAGTGCGTCATTTGGGACACAACTTTGGTCTGTACTCTGTGCAGTAAATGTTCCCCGTGCTGCGCACAGACCGACTAATCGACAATGAGATTCGTTAACAAAGATCTTCATAATCGATTAGCTGTTGCAGCTCCGGATTTAACCGTGAACACACTCTTTTTGACAGCTCTAAATCAAAGCGCCTCTTTAAATGTTTTGTGTGTGTGCTTGTAAAATTATGATTATTATTATTTATTTTTCATTCTTATGCTACGTTAAAATATGCCGTCTAGTTAGACTTCTCAACGGTTTGCCCCTTTGGACCTATTAACTAATGATTGTTTTCAGCAGGTTTCACAGAAGTGATTAACTTGATACAGATTTGCCTGCTAATCTGACAATCCCATCTGAATACTATTGATTGTTAGTGTCTGATGCTGGTATGTAATCTAATTATCTTGTATACAGTATCTGATGCCGTATTCGATGTTTTTAAGCGCGCTGTCTTGGGATATTGTCAGCATGTGAATGTCTGAACGTTCGAGCGACACATTTTGGTCCAGAAGAGCACAGTGTCGGTCTCTGAACAGAGAGCAAAGTTCACACAACCCCCCCAAACCAAACAACTACGGAGGAACGCAACAGGCCGAGCGATTTCACAAGCCAGACACACCACAAGGAGAGCAAGGCAGAGAAGAGCGAAGATAAAGTTCTCACTGGAAATTAAACAACAGAAGATGCTCAGACTTGAGGTTCATGTGGTGTAAGTTATTTTCTTTCTTGTTAGAGTAGTATCTTATTGGTTGTATGGGGACAGTAGCAACAAAATGTAAACATTGTTATTATTATTATTATTATTATTATTATTAAGAATGGTTAGGTGGCTGTTTCATTTGTTGTAGTTGTTCTTTCCACGAGTTAAAATTTTTTTCCGTTCTGGTGTTTGCCTCCGTTTGTTGAAATTATGCTGGTCGTGATAAAAGCATGTCATTTTACTCAGAAGTTATGTGATGTCACTCAGTTTTTCTCGCACATCACATGTTTTGTTTAAATTTTCTCAAAAAAAAACAAACAAACCCAAAAAAGATGCACGCTGCTTCAGTGAGAGGAAACGGAAAACGATCTCCCTTTGGAGTTTTTGATGGTTCTGTAGAGTAGAAGTAATGCTCTCGGTGCGTTGTTAATCCTGGATGATTATCGATTTCCCTCTGTAAACTGCAGGTCACCGTACGTGTTTAACAAAAAGCCTGTAATAAAATCCAGTTCCTGCATTTTACACTTCCCGTTGCCTCAGCAGAGGAAAAACCATCATTAAGGACAGTTCTCACCCTGGCTTTGATCTGTTCAATCTGTTGCCCTCAGGGAGCCGTTACAGGTGCATCAAAACAAGGACTAGTAGATTTAAGAATAGTTTCTTCCCGAAAGCTATTACCATGATAAACAAACACACGTACTGAGACCACAGCATATGTATATAGTGTCTCAAAACTGTGCATTTCATAGTACCTCCCCCATCCACCCCAATATCTATCTTGCATATATTGTATATCTTGTTTATTTATTTTGTTTATTTATCTTGTTTATTTATCTGTGTATTATCTGTTTATTCTTCTTGTGTATTGAATGTACATGTTTGCACGGAACAAAAAGGAGTGGCTCTTAATTTCATTGTACATATGTATAGTGACAAGGCATAAAAAGGCATTCATTCATCCATTCTCTCTCTTAGTCTGAGGAACCGAGAGCCGTAACATGGAGCTAGGTTTCGTTCAACTTTCCCCGCAATTTGGAAAGATATTTAGACTCAAAGCATCATTGCACTTCTGTGGATCTGGCTCAAAATACTTTTTCGCCTTAATATGCCAAGGTTCATAAATCAGCTGGTTACTTAAAAGGCGTCTTCATTGGTGGTGATTGGTCCATGAAGTAGAGTTGTAGGGTTTACTTTCCAAAAAAAAAAAAACCCAGCTTGTTATGGGTATTATATTTTTATTTTTATTTTTTTTTTTTTTAAACGATTGTGTATTCATGTCGCGTGGTGGTGGTGGTATTTATTTATTTATTTATTTATTTTTCTTATTTCCTGTTTTGTAAACAGTTTATTAATGGTAATACTCTCTAACCTCCCACATTGACTCCAACACTTACCTCTTAAGTACACCACTTTAGTACTTAAGTTAATAGGTCACACAATGATTGTTCAAAAGGTTCCAGATCCCCCCCCCCCCCCCCCCCCCCCCAAGCTGTAATCCCCACTCCAGCTTTAGTTACTGTTCTCTTTAAAACTGTCCGAAACTCAGGAACTTGTCTGAGTGCTGTTTACACGGGGCCAGACTACACTGAGCCAAAGGAAGTGGAAGTTCCTGTTCTAGCCTTTTCCACTTTGCTGGGTCACGCGCAGATTTGTCAGAAAAGCTCTGACGATTTGATCTGGTATATTTAATGATTTTACATTTTTGCCCGTGTTTTTTCTTTGTTTTGAGTTCAAATGTACAGGTCACATTAAAAAAAACAAAAAATCTGAACCCTAAATACAAATCTCATTAATACAAATATCAGAAATACAGAACGTAAATCCCAGGGAAACGGAGACAGTTTCAGCATGGACTAACAAATAAAGAATTGAATTTTCTACTCAAATAGCTAGTGTTCTTCAGTGATGCTGAACACTTGATGCTTAGCGTATGCCCAGCGTGACTGTTTGGTTATGTTTTAGCCAGTTAGGCTACGGCAATGTTAGCTTGGTGGTAAAGGTTAGTAATAGGAGTTTAGCTATTTCAGTATAATATAAAAACTTTAGACGCACTTACCACATTATGGTTTATATCTACCGTTTAGATTCATTTAATTCTTTTCAGTTTAGCAAGTTCAAAACGAAGAACCCCCCCCCCCCCCCCAAGATCTTTAAATTATGATGTCTGTACGTGTCTCAAAGTATTGACGAAAAGGGTGGCAATAATTGTTGCACACCTATATTTAACGCCCTTTTTTATTTGATTTTTTTTCCATGAGAGCAGAGTATTTTATGTTTTTTTATTTATTATTTTTCATTTTTTTATAAATCACAAAAGGTTAAACAGACGTCTTTGCTCATATTTGTATATATTTGCTCATGTATGTGTGTGTATGTGTATATATATATATATATATATATATGTGTGTGTGTGTGTGTGTGTGTGTTTGTGTGTGTGTATGTATACTATATTATATACTATATTTATTTAATATTCAGATACTTTTGTCAGCTTCCAAGTTCTACAGTCATATTGTACAGCTCTGGTTTGTAAGATTGTATTACAAACTAGATCATATTCATCATGATGTTAAATTAGGGTATTGAAAATGTGTGGGGGGAAAAAAAGGCATACCTGAACTGTAGGGAGTCGCCATGGAAGTTGAAAAAGTACAATAAAAGTAATTTACAGTCAGAGCTGTTGGATTTGACAGAGATTTAGGATCATATCATTATACACCATATTAGATATGTCATATGTCAGTCATTACGTCCAGGCTTAGAAATTTTTTTATTGTGAGGTAGAGGATGTAGCAGCCTGACTAGGCAACCTGACTAGATTAGCTGGTTAGGTATAAAAGACAGGGTAAAAAATAAGCAAACAATTTAAAAAAATAAAAAATACACAGCAAAAGCAACCAGGCATTTTTTTAAATAGCTAAACATAGCCAGCTAGGTTGCTACCATCAGTCAGTCCCTCCAGGATTTTGTGATCGCGAATTTTGTGAATGCTGTCTCTGTGCTGTGTTGAACGCAGCTCTGCAAAGACAGACTACTAATGGCAGAGCTCACATAGCTGGCACGCGAAGTTTATAGATAAGCTACGTTTCAAGGCAAATACATCACACTCCGCCTCAGCCCCCTCACCCCCCCGAAAATTTCGTTTGAACTCAATAATAAATAAACACGATAACCTTGGTTATGGTGGCTTGTGATTTTCTGTACTTTATTGTTACTAAAGGGCAAAGATTCCTTGACTATGCTTCACAGACTGCTCTTTGAGAACCTTATAAACATGTATTTTGTCGTAAAGGAATGTATCTTTAACAAGTAACTCAGATTTTCACAACACGGTTGAAAACTGCCTAAATATGTTCTCCTGTTTTCAAGGCAGCAGCCTCTAAGGCTTCTCTACATTCCTGTAAAAGTGTTTGACTCCCGCTTTTGAGCGTGCATCTGTAAGCAGGTTCCTGTTTAAATCATGGCAGGAGGTGCTGTTTGGATGGCCTCCTCAGCATACCCACAGTGGCACTCTCCTCCATCTGTTTCGCCTATCTGAGTGGTTTTTCCCTCCAGTGTGAACAAGCGTGAACAAACTGGCATCAATGAGTGCTAACAGGTGGCATGGCTGAGGAATGCAGCATGGGGGCACAGGGAGCACAGGCACCTATGTTAGTATGTTACTGTACTGGAGTGGGAGGGGCTACAACAAGGTCAGCTTGCGTAGCAGCATTATTAGGCATTCTTTTAGTTGTTAAGCTCCCTATTTCATTCTGTGTTGTTTGGCTGCGTAACCCTTAGTGGAAGAATAAAGAATCTATGTATATCTGTCTATGTAATGTAAATATAGTATGTATAGTAGTATTTTTTAAATGGCATTTTGTCATAGGATTAATATTTTTACGTTTACTTGTCTCTTTATAGTATCATAAAAAGAGTTAAATTTATTTCTGCATACACTCACTGAGTAGTTAATTAGGACCTCTATACTAATACTGGGTAGGGCCTCGCTTTGCTCTCAAAACAGCCTCGATTCTTAGTGGCATGGATTGCACAAGATTTTGGAAACAGTCCTTTGAGATTCCGGACCATGTTGACATGATTGCATCACGCACTTCCTGCAGATTTTTCTGGCGCACTTTCATACTGCGAATCTCTCGTTCTACCACATTGGATTCGGATCCGGTGAATGGGAAGGCCAATGAAGAACACTGAACTCATTGTTGTGTTAATGAAAAACAGTTTGAGGCGACTTTTGCTTTGTGACATGCTGCGTTATCGTGCTGGGAGTAGCCATTAGAAGATGGGTAAATTGTGGCTATGAAGGGATGCACATGGTCAGCCCAGAATGGGACAAGAAAACATTCCCCACACCATTAAACCACCTCCACCAGCCTGGACTGTTGATGCAAGGCAGGTTGGGCCCATGGATTCTTCAAGATTCATCAGACAAGGCTATGTTTTTCCAGTCTTTAACTGTCCATTTTTGGTGCGCCTGTGCCCACTGCGGCCTCAGCTTTCTGTTTTTGGCTGACAGAAGTGGAACCCGACCTGGTCTCCGGCTGTTGTAGCCCATCTGCCTCAAGGTTTGATGTGTTGTGCATTCTGAGTTGCATTCACAATTGTATAAGTGGTTAATAGTTACTGTAGCCTTTTTGTCAGCTTGAACCAGTCTGGCCAATCTCTGTTGATCTCTCTCCTCAACAAGTTTCATTCATTATTCTTGCTTGTCACCTTCTGACCAAGGCTTGCTCCAGTAGTGGAGCTGACTCACAGTAACAGAGTCAGTGAAACATTTTAAATGGTCTGAATATATATAAAATTAGTGTGTTTGAGGCCTAGCTTTAAGCATAAAGCCGTTCAAGGAATGAGCTGGAGCTCAAGTAGGTTTAGATCTACACTGTTCTTTGAAAGGTTGTTTTAATTTTGAAAAGTTTCACAATTCGGCTGTGCTTTTGTAGTTCGTAATACTATAATAAGATATAAGTGGATTGCATGTCTATTTTTTTTTTTTTGACAAAATTTGTTTGACAGTCATTGTGCATCATAAAATTATCATCGTAATTTATCAGCTAGCTCCTATGTAGCCTCATTCAGAACACAGAGTGCTCGGACAGCTACCCTTAAGAGTAGACAATGTCAAGCTAAATGTTAAGGTCTGATTTACAGTGGGAAAGTAGGAACACAGGAATGTCTGTGAAAGAGCACAGACACAGGTTTGAACTCACCAAGAATATTGCTCTTTCAGAAGCACAGATCTCTAGCCATGGCATCGCAGATCTCTAACTCGCAGCCAAAATAATTGTCTAGTCAGAATATGAACTTTGGCTGCACAAATATAGCTACGTTTTTAAAGTTTTTACCATAAAAGGATGAAACAAAATCGAAAGATAATTGGTTTGGCTTGTGCAAGTATGCACTTGTGCAAGTATACACAAGTATTATAGAAAATTATGAGCTGGGAAAGATGAACAGTTTGGCACTTTTTGATAGCACACTCCATAAATAAATGTATTTATTTATTTATTTAATTCCCCCCAACATTTAATGTGAAATTGCTGACTGCAAGGTCTAAATTAAGAATTACACAGTGTAGCGAGTTGTTATGCCAGTGCTCCCCACACCTTGTGTAACTGCTAATGGTATTGTGTTGTAACCTATTAGTCTTTAAAAAGCATTGAAGCATTGAAGCATTTTGCTGTGCTGTGTACCTGCATGTCAACTTGGTAAGTATGCAGTTGTTGGAAGTACCGTGACCATGTGGGGCTTCATTGTTTGGAGTGCTGAAGTAAAGACATTGGCATTCTTGCTTACTGCCAACGTAAATATAGCACCACTTACCAATTTTGAATTATTACCACTTAACTTGGCTACTAATTCATTCACGATGTTTGAAGTTTTGGCAAGGGGAAAAGGTGCTCCCTTACTGGCATATTTCATATCTGAAGTTGTAAATACCTTTTTGTTTACTCATACAATCAGTAACATCCATAGCCTGATGAGAATATGATAGTCTTAAGTTAATTATGCAGAAGTAATAAATAACGCGTATACCAGTGATGTTAGCGGTACAGTATGACTCTGGAGACAGCATCTGTTGCTAATTCTCACAGACAAGCCAGCCGCTCGGGCTCCCCTGGCCTTGGAGTGTGTTTTTTTTTCAGATAAAGTGTGCCATTCTCTTCCTTCCATTCACACATACCTGTAGCTGGTCATTTCGTACATTTCAGCTATTCTAGGAATGTGAAGGTAATCTGACTTCTGGCTATGATGAACAGCATGAAACAGTTGTATCTTGTTTTGTGCTAGATTGAGTTCTAACTTTATAACAGCTACTATAGGACCGAATCTACAACAGCTGCTCCAACTCAGAGACTCAGTATCAGAACCACTGTTAGCGGTTTTACATTCTGTGTCCTAAATGTTCAGGATATAAATAAATATAACATTCATATATAATCATAATATTCATGATAAATAATGCACAACACTTGTAACACTTTTTACATAACGAATTTAATAATCCACATCTGCATGAACTAATGTTTATTCCATCCATCAGTTGAAATAGGTATATTGGCAGCCAGAATAAAACAATACCTTATTTAGTAAGTTTGCGGCACTGGGGCAAAATGCACGAGTGAGACTGAATAGTGAGTTCCAGTATTTACACCTGGAGACCCAGAGTTAAGTTCTTTATCAAATTTAGTTAGATGTTGTATAGGGGTGTAGCGAAACAATTTCAACACAATACATTCTCAATACAGTGAAAATAAGCATTGCTTGAATAATGATAATGAGTGTTTATAGATCACATGTACGTTACATCGTATACGTTAAATTCTTTTCTTCGCATATCCCAGCATATCAGGAAGCTGGGGTCAGAGAGCATTTTCAGCCATGATACAGCGCCCCTGGAGCAGAAAGGGTTAAGGGCCCTGCTCAAGGGCCCAGCAGTGGTAGCTTGGCAGTGCTGGGGCTTGAACCCCCGACCTTCCGATCAGTAACCCAGAGCCTTAACCGCCTTAATCTTAAAAGATTGTGTATAGTGTTTATGTGAACAATTCAGCAGTGTATAACGAGACAAAAGCTGCATATTAGAATGTAACAATTTTATTTTATTTTATTTTTTTATGTCTAGCTGTTACTGGCATGACTCACAGTGTGGCCTGTGTGAAGCACGAGGCTTTTCTTGTTCTCTCAGAGTCACGCAGCTCTGTGTACTCCCTGAATCCAGTGTTCTCCACTACTGAACATGAATTTCCCAATCGCCACTGTGATCTCTTCAGCCAGGACTGAATCAGCGAGGGAAGGCTGCCTACACATAGCAGAGTTTGCTGTGTGTGTGTGTGTGTGTGTGTGTGCGTGCACATGCACCATATTAGCTGTATGTTTACGGTATTCATGCCAGTGTGTTGCTCAACTGCTCAACATGGGAGCTAGTGCATTAGTAAACTAGTATACTGTTGTATTGTCTCGTGATAATAGTGCGTAGGTTTTTGTTTTTATTTTTATTTTTTAAATCCCTGTAGCCTCTGCTGATTCAGGATTAAAAGGGAGCTGCTTTTTTCAGAGGAGGGCGTGTACTTTTATTATGCTTTTATTATTGTCTGGTGAAAGTATTGTTCGATCTGCATATGTATTGAATTGAGAGCGTTGTATCGAAAGAAACAATACAACATATCGTATCATTAAAGCCTTAATGCTGTAATTTATTTCATACTAATTTGGATTTAGTTTTAGCCACACTAAAGACTGAATAAAACTAGCTAATGCTGGTGTATTTAGTAAACATTTAGACTTAACTTGTTGCATTGCTAATGTTACTTGAGAGTTATTAATGCTGAAATTTGGAGCTTGTTCATGTTCACCAATGCAGTAACAGAAGCCTTGAATAGGAGGTTTCAGAATCAAATTCACCATACTTGCCAAATGGTACTATTAGGTCCGCACAACCTGGTCGCCCATAAGGTTCCACTCTAAGCAGCACATCCGACCACTAACGATTCCCACTGAGCAGCTAAAAACATCCAACTTTGGGCAGCACCTGCATATGATCATTGGGTCCTCATGACAGTGTTGCAAGGAAACAATTGATAGGAAACAAGGAATTAAGTTCATTTAGAACCCTTTGTTTTGACCTCACAGTTCTACTCAACTCCTTATGGTGGTTTTCAACCAGTTCTTGACTGGTTCTTAATATGCCCTCCCTTTTCATATGCTAAACTATTCAGATATAGTTCAAGCATGCAACCACAGGACTGGTTCACATCATTGGACTGTGCAGTGCTTATTTTCCTGCCTCCATCACCTGAGATCCCACGTGCTTTCGAAGGTATGCATTCCAAAGCTGAAATCTTTGGTCTCTCTAGCAATGGGTATTTTTGCCGAGCACCCATTCTGTCCATTTTTTGTGTGTGTGTGTGTTCCCCGAACCAAGGAGCAGGCCTTTTGGGAACTCAATACAGCACAAGGTCTCATGGTGAACTCTCTAACATTGAAGCAGGCCACACGATTCACCGGCATGAGGTTAGATTTACTCTTTATTTTTGCCAAACCCGGCAGCCCAATTTTTGGCAAATGATGCTTACCAATATGCTGTGTGTGCTACCGGCTTCTGCTGAGGATGCTAGGATTGATGATGGCAGTCACAAGAGTAATTCCCCTAAGAATGCTGAAGCTACAGGCATTTCAGACACACCACAAATGGACTTAGTGAGAGGGACCCATGTGGAGATGCGGAAGTCTTTTCTAATGAAAGGGTCTTCCCGTACAGGATGGCAAGCAGAAATGCTAACTTTTTTTCAGCAACTGCCAGACAAGTTTCTATGTGAAAGGTATATTTGGCTGCCATATTAGTAAACCTCAGCACTATGAATGGCATCTCTTTGTGGTCTCATAAACCTTTTACAGTGTTTTTGAAAGGGGCATATGTTTCCGTACAAGCTTGGCATGGGATCTCCCCTTGTGCCGGAGTCTCCTAAGGCCCCTACTTATGTCGTGGAGATTAGACAACACTCGCAGACTCGTCCTCTGAAAGTAAAAAAAAAAAAAAAAAAAAAAAGGTTAAGAATAGAATAATGAGAGCGCTCTAAAGTGCTTGTGCTGAACCACTACTATATATATGAAACGCAGAGCATGACGCACTTCTGTGTACCAATAAGAAGCAGTTTGAGGCAGTTCAGACAGGCTTTGTTTTAGGGTCTTAGAAGATGTGCAGACGAACCTTGAACCGAAGAACATGTTTGTGTCTCTGTAAGCAGATAAACATTCTGTACTGATCTCAGTGACATGATATGGCCTTAATTATTACAAAGTAAAAATGAATAATTTCCCTCACATTTCCCCCATTTTATCATTACAAAATATGATAACTAAAATTAACAGAGAAATTAGTATGCTGTGAGTACATCAGAACTTCAGAATCCTTTCAAGGTTCAACTGAACTCATCATGAAATAGACATAATGAATGCGCTAAGGCTGTTTTTGCAGATGTAAAGTATCCTGTAGTCAAGCAAGCTCATTTTAGAGTGAAATGTGAGTCGTCATGATCAAAGGAATATTTAGAATAGGTGTGAAATGGATGTCAATGAGTCGTCATCGTCGCTGGGAGGATCTGATACCCAGTCAGGTTTAGGATACAAGTCAGATTGGTCATCATAGGGATCATACTCAGTCTTTGTCAACATCAGCGTTTGGTCATTAGTGATTTCAACGAGAGTGAGAGACTGCTCCGAACGAGAGAAACAGTACCAGGCAAAATGAGCAAGACAAGAAGTATTATTGCACCTATTGGTAGACAGACAGTTAATATTCGCGAGCCCCATCCCCCGAGCACTGAGTTCAGCCAATCAAGCCCCATCTCGCTAGTCTGCGGAGGGTTGCGTATCGCAGACCGCCTGTGCTCAATGATGGAATAACCATTATGTGTCTGCGTGACGAGGGGACGTGTGACGTTGTGTGGGTAGCACTGTTGGCAATGATTCTTCTGATGAAAGGCGATACAGAACGGTTTACAGAGGCGGCCAATATACTGGCATACGGGCTTTTAACTACTAATTGTCGTCCAATCTGCAGCAATAGTCTACTAAAGAACTTTTCGGGCTTATGTGGGACCTATAGAAATCATGTCACCTTAGGCACATAGTCCCGTCACCACAATCAGATAAATACCAAATTTGGGTACAAGTGTGTGCATCAAGCACTCTTTCTGCTGCAACGATGTGATTGGCATGATTGAACATTAAGTTTTCCACCCAATAAATTTCAATATCGCACTTTGGTTTATCTTTCCAGCTTAAGGGTCGACCCCTGGACCCCCAGTGTTATCGGGAACGGTCCCAGTGATTTGTGAATTTATTTCTGTGACAGGGCTTACTAACAGATACCACCTATCTGTTAAGAGAAGAACTAACACTAATTTGTTAGTGTGTGCATCACATTTGCATACTGCAATAGTTTTGGGGAGTAGGACTGCGTCCAGCAGCTCAGAGACTAGTTTGTGGTGGGCTATGTATGTTTCTGAACTCATCAGGAAGTTCCTGTGTTTCCAAATTGTCCCCAAATCATGTACTATCTCAAAGGCATATCTACTGTCTGTGTAGATATTTACTGACTGTCCCTCAGCATGTCTTCATGCCTCTATGAGGGAATACAGTCTCGCTGCTTGTGCTGAAAGGTTTGAAGGGAGACTTCCTGACACGATCGTCTCGTGTGTGGTTACTACTGCATAGTCCACTCGATTTTTACCTGTCTGGGTCACGTGATGCAGACCCGTCCACAAAAAGGATCAAATCTGGGTTTTCCAATGGGACATCCTTCAGGTCGACTCTAGGGGAGCAGAGTTCATTAGTTAGTACGACACAGTCGTGTAGTTCCCTGTCTCCCTCTGTTGGAAGAAGAGTAGCAGGGTTAAGGACAGTACATCATTTTATAGTGACATTCGGCATGTCTTGTAGTATAGTGTTATGGTGCAGCCACCGTTGGGTGGACAGGTATGAGGTTCAAGCATGAGTAATGACACTTCACGTGGAACCAGAAGGGTCCATTCTGAGTAACCTACCAGGTCTCTGGATGCCACCACAGCTTTCTCAGCTGCTGCTACTGCACGGACACACAGGGGAAACTCTACAGCGACTCGATCCAACTTACCTGAGGATGAGCTGTCCAACCTGTCGCATATGCCATCTCTCCGAGTGGTGCTTCTAGACTGGAATAATTTAGAATGAAAGTTCTGCGATACGAACACATACCTAGGGTAGAGAGAACTTGTTTCTTCATCAGAGGCTTGGAAATCTTCTGGACTGCATATACCCTGTCAGCTGAGAGTTTCTTTCCCTTTGTCATGTCATGTCATGATCCATGAGACTCATTTCTTGCTGCACATACTGTAATTTGGAGAGACTGGCTTTGTGGACTTCTTTGGCAAGATGCTGCAGCAATTTTATAGTGCCAGTTTCACACTGTGCCCTGGAGAAAGTGGTAGAGGTGCTAAGCTGTCCTTTAGCATTTGGTTGTATGTAAATTAGTAACTCTCAATACCCTTAACACAAGCGAGTGAAAGTGTAAGGACGTCCGTCAAATGTGAATGCAAACCGAAACTGTCTTTATCAAGACATATACTGAAAAATGCATTAGCTAAATCTACAACTGAAAACCATTCACTATTTGCTGGAACCTGGCTTAATATAGTGTAAGAATTTGGCACGCCTGGACCGCTCTGTTTGACTGCTGCATAAACCGCTTGCAAATCTTGTACAAATCTCCATTCATCAGGTTGTAGGGTTTTTTCTTGCTTCTCTCACTGGAATATTGGGGTGCGCACCGGTGAATCTGAACAGGGAACAATGACCCCTCCCTTCAATAATGAATTGAAGTCTGGTCTAATGCCCTCAATTGCTTCTGATTTAAGAGGGTATTGAGATTGTCTGGGCATAAAGTCAGATTTGGGCGTGATCACGACTGGTGGTGCACTTCTAATCAGGCCTACGTCATGTTTCCCTTGTGTCCAAAGGCCGAGTGGCACCTTATTCAATTGTGGGTGTATCTCTAGGCATGTGGGGGGCTTGTCCCAAGGTTCAGAAACATTCCCTTCTCATGACAAATAACATCCCGGTTAACCTTGCACATATCCAGAAAGAATTTTTATAAACTCCCAGTGTCGGACTGTACCATATGTTGGAGGTGTGTTTCTGTTCCCAATCTGTGATTTTCCCACTCTCACATAACCTGACCCATGGTCCCACGTCTTTCTACTGTTTGTTCTTTATTTTGGCTAATGAGACCTGAGACGCTGATTCTGAGACAAAAAATACACGCAACTGCATGTCACTCAATTTGACGGAACATGCACAGAATTTGTCACACCAATATAGTTCCTTTAGGTACAGCTCTTCGCTTTCTGGGATATCGATAAACCATTCTTTCTCAAAATTAAATTCTCTTCCTTCATGCATTTGCGCTGTGCGATGAAGGGCAGAGGACAGCATAAAATCGACATAGTTGTCCTTCATCTTATGATGTGCCAACGTCAACAAATGAGCACAGGCTGTAGGCTTGTGATGCTTGGACCATCGATAAATACAGAGCTCTGTTTCTTTAACAAGTTTAACGAGTTCCCATCAGATCAGATGAGTCATCAGTTATTATTACTCCAAGGTGAGGACATCAAATTTAAGTGTAAAACACACATTAAGTCCCTGCCCAGTAGATTGACTGGACATGAAGACGAAATTAGGCATTAGTGGGTTATTCTTTTCCCATTTTCACATTCACAAGCTAGCAGTTAGAGAAACGTTCTAATACTGAATGTCCCGTCACGCCCATGGAGTGCAGTGGCCGTGAACTCATCTTTGGGGATTCTTTTAATTCGCAGTGTTTTATTACTGAATATGTTGCTCCTGAGTCTATCAAAAATGTGACACTTTGCCCATTAATTACAAGAGATATACGTGGTAACTGTGTGAAAGGAGAGGTGCTGTATTTTAAAAGGTTAAGGGTCATGACAGGTTCAGACATTTGTGAACTGTCAGTCTGACTAATGTTGGATGTGCGTGTGTGCATATATTCCTGTTCTTTGTGAGCTGACTGATAGTTTGGGTGTCTGATGTCACCTCTTCTGTTCCCAGGTGCATCCCCCTTCCCTTAAGTCCGCCCGTTAGTTCGCTTCTGCTCTGGACAGTCTCTTGCAAAATGTCCAACTTTTCCGCAGATAAAACATGTGAAGTTGTATCAGATTGCCACCTGGCCTTCCTCGTCAGTGTCCTTTTGGTTTTCCTCTCCATCTTTCTTTCCTTTGCCTCTCGTAGGAGCTTCTCCACGTGGATTGTATATTATTCTACCAGTGTCCATGGTAATGCGTTGACGTTTTACGAGGGCAACGATCTCTGGTTTCATACCATTCATGAAGCTGTTTCTGAGATGTGCTTCCCATGCCGTGACTTCGGCTGCTTATCCATCTGCCAGTGCTACTGGTCTTAATTTGCATCATGGACTTCAGTGAGACGAGATAGATACTGGGACACAATCTCTGAATCTTGCTACTTGCACTTTGCTATTTTTGTCATGGCCATTTGCACAGGAAATGTGTTTGTCAGCCTCTGCTGGAGCACCGTGATTTGTGCTCTGTACCTTGTGTTGACTCCATCGTCCCACTGTGGGTTGATCAGGCGGAAATCGTTCTTTGGGAATTAACATGAAACCTTGACCAGGTCCATGCCAAGTTTCGCCATGAGCAGTCGTCGTAGTTCATGAGTGATGGGTCTGAATTCTCTGCAGAATATCTGAAGTTCATCCCCAAACTTTCGTCCTCCTACTTCACGGAGCGCCAGCAGATGCGTCATGTTACTCCTGATGTCCTCCAATGTCCAGGGTCTGTGAACTAGCATAGGGCCTCCTTCTCTGGCCACTTATAGCACCGGGGCATTTACCACGGCGTGTCCCTTCTCTGTCTGATTTTGTTGGTCTGAATCCCTCAGGCAGCCATGTTGTTGGTTCCTTCACTTGGGATCTCGTGTGTAACGCCACCGGTGAAGTTAGGACGGCTGGCACATAGTTCGGTTGGGGTTGTGGCTCAGTTCTGACAGGTTCGGATAGAGTGGCGTAGGCTGGGCCGCTTCATCGTGAGGAGGTGCCTCTGAAACGGCAGGTTCCTCCCTCCTTACTGGCTGTGGGCGTCGTGGTGGGGCGACGATCCAGGTCGGGATTGGCTTTCTGCAATTTAGCACACTGAGAAACAGATGAGGGCCCTGCCTGACATTTTTTCTCTCTATGTGCCTCGCTCTGCCATTCAGCAAATGCCTTCCAGTCTGCTAAAAGCTGCACTTCGCTCTTTGTTTTAGAGGTCTCTCTCTCTCCCTCTCTCTCTCTCTCTCTCTCTCTCTCTCTCTCTCTCTCCCCCCTTTGTCTCTAAATTAAGTTTCAGTTGTTCTAACTGTCTGAGGCTAAAACTACCTTTTTCAGGGAAAGCACATTCTTTAACCCATACATCATACTGGTTCAAACAGCCTTCCCCATAATTCACACACATAAATGTGATATTAGGATCAACATATGAGCACCCTGTACATACCATAGCATGTGTCTCAGGATGTGCTTTGCTCCATGTTTTTCCCATATTATTATTTATTTATTTATTTTACAGCTTCTATAACTTTTTTTCAAAATTTTAATCAATTGAATGTGCTATGAAAATCAAGTGAATATGCATTCTCTCGCACAGACAGAAAAGGTTCAAAATGTGTGCCAAATCTCTAGACATTCAATTAATCATATAACCTGTAGGTTCAATAGAGCAAACCTTAAGAATGTAAAAGAGTTTACCTGTGAGGGCAAGGCCACGTACAGCAATTTGGTGGGGCTTACAGTTTTCTCTACCCTTCTTTTAAAAAAAAAAAAAAAAAAAAAAAAAAAAAAAAAAAAAAAAAAATTTTTATCTCAGTAAAATTTACTTGCGCGTTAAATTTGCCACATGTATCATGTACCGCTGATATGATGGAATGAGTCACCGGGGCATGCCACTTGATGATAACCCACCGCAAAAATACTGCGCCTCTTGCGCTTCTTAATTAAGTACTCTCTTTACTTATTTATTGCTCGAACCGGACTCTTCCGGTTGGCAAATATTTTTACCGTTATTCTCTCTCTCTCTCTCTCTCTCTCTCTCTCTCTCTCTCTCTCTCTCTATCCGTCGGTATAAATCTTAGTTTTGAAGCTGTGATCTAAAAAACGCCAATATCTCTGCCGTTGCAGAGGCAAAGTTCCTGGAACTCCTTATAAGAAATCGCTCCATGTAATACTTCCCTCAATGTAATACACACATTTCTTATATCATTGACTCCCTTCCATACAGACAGAAATACGCTATGACTTCATAAAATTCAAATTCTAAATCACTGACTCCCTTCCACACAGACAGCAACACACAATGACTTCATAAGATTCTAATTCTAAATTATAAATTCTTGAAGATTCCTACCAGTCAGTGGTAAGGCTGCATCGGGCTTTTGCTCTTCACAACAAACGGCAAACTGTCTGCGTGTCAACTCGGGCTTCAGGGTGAAACTTTTCTACGAGCCTCCTCCTGTTTGCTTGTTGTCCAGAAAAGCTGGAAAGACTCACGCAGCCCAGCCAGGAGACACCAAATTGTTGTGGAAATTAGGCAACACTCGCAGACTCGTCCTCTGAAGGTAAAAAGGTTTATTACAGTAAGATGGTTAATACTGGATAGAATAAAGCAGGATATATATATATATATATATATATATATATATATATATATATATATATATATATATATATATATATATATATATATATATATATATAAAATATGAAACGCAGAGCATGACACACTTCTGTGTACCAATAAGAAGCAGTTTGAGGCAGTTCAAACAGGCTTTGTTTTAGGGTCTTAGAAGATGTGCAGACGAACCTTGAACAGAAGAACATGTTTGTGTCTCTGTAAGCAGATAAACATTCTGTACTGATCTCAGTGACATGACATGGCCTTCTTAGGCGTTACCCTCAGATGAACAGAAACAAAATTATTACAAATTAATAATGAATAATTTCATTCACACTTACAAGCCTATTTAACCTTTAAAATAACCGTGACACACAAATCATATTTAACTGAAAGCCTTGCTCCATCACGCAACAACCTCCCCATTTTCACAGCATTTTTCCTTGTGCGTGTATTTTTCTTTTTCGTTGTTCATCTGTTATATTTATTAAAAGGTCTAAATAATACCTGCTGCACGATCATGGGCAGACCTTTGCAAAGTAGTGTCCTGTGCTGTTTTTCACACTCTTCTAACATGTAAAAAAGGAATTTCCAAAGTCTGTGTATGTAAACTGTATTGCATTCCTAATGTAAAATGAATGTCATCTGCAAATAACTTCATCTACAGTACACACGAGCACATCTTTTGAGGTAAGCAAAAATAGTGCGCCTTTTTATTTGCATGTTTGCCTTAAAGCTGCTGGATCTAAGATTTTGAAATTCTGCTGGGAAAATGCTCTTTCAAGCTACTTGTGGAAGAACATTTCGTAACGTCATTGTGTGGCGTCATTCTCCGCCGCACAGATTAATCTCACGGCTGCAGGTGCACATATTCAGGGCTGTGTCCCAAACCACGTAATGTAACCGCTATTGAGTATGCCTAAATAGTAATAACGCCTATGGTGTACTGACAAAATTTTTGGTATGGTAGTATGTGGTTTAATACGTGGCCCAAGTATTCACAACTCCTGAGGATATAATAAATCCTATATTAGATTTCTTCATTATTACAGAATCATATTGAGAATAAAACAAATACTTAAAAAGTGGGACAATCACAGTTATCGGGTGAAAGCTCAAAACCTCTGTCTCTCAGTTGTAATCTCACAGCACAGTGTTGTGTAGGTTTGCATCTATTTGCCTCGACCATCAGTGAGGCTAGTAGACGCCCAGTCACTGCTGATCTTCGTGTTTTTTATTACCCAATCTCTGTTCTCAATATATTTTATTATCTAATCTATATATTTTGTTCTCCACCCTGGCACACATGTTCAGCGCAAGCCAGATAGCATTAACATGCTAGCCAAAACACAGAGCAATCAATATGTAACACACCAAGGCCGAGCAGACACCTGGTATAACAGAGTTTGAAATACAAAAATAGAGAGAAACGTACAAAGCCCACCTGTTCGTGAATAGCAACTATTTAATGATACAAATTCCACAATGAGGATAAGTAAATGTGAGGAATGTGTATCATTCACTAGCTTCCCACCAAGTACAGAACAAATAAATGCGTTACCTCACTCCACTCTAAGATCCCTCTTATAATAATAATAATAATAATTTCTCCTTTTTGCGCAGACATGTGCCAGGTTTCGGTTTGACTCCTCTGGGATTCTTTTTGAGATCTGATTCCACCATATCTATCTAGAACAGTTAGCATACACAAAAACCCTCATTCAAATATCGTTTCCTCTCTTTACCTTACGCGTGATGTTACTTACGGTGTTATCCTTTGTAAATTACCCAAAACATGCCCACCGATTGCACATGCAAATTAGTGCTCATTATTTGGGATCTTAAAAAATCAGGGTTTAAATGATCTAACTTAATAATTGATGCGCTGGATGACAGAGCCAGCATCTTTTATATTTTGATGTGTGTGTGTGTGTGTGTGTGTGTGTGTGTGTGTGTGTGTGTGTGTGTGTCCATGTTAATAAGAAACATTGTCCAATAACATTGGAAGCGCACGGCAGAAGGGAGAACAATGGTCCAGATACATACTTCTTTGACCCTGCAGCTTTGCTGAATCACTCAGTTTGCTTGGCACAGAACTTGCCTGTGAAAGCCCTCTCCAAAAGTCACAGTGCATGACAAGAAGAACTCTGCGGTAGTCCTGCAGCTCAGAGTACTGGTGGGGCAACCTTAAGAGTGGAACAAGCTAAATTTAAGATCCATTTTGAGTGGTTTGGCTGAAATATTGGCTTTAAGAATTTGAATCCTTGTCTGGTCCTATTCCTACTTCCAGGATTTGGAACAATGGTGTTGAAAGACATTGCAGGATTTATTTATTTATTTTTTATCTTCCACAGATGGGTGCATTTTAATTTCTCTGCCAAGTTATTAAGCAAGATTATTAGCTATTTGAAAGAGTTGCATGTGTCCTCTGTATTACAGTCAGTCAGTTCTAGATTTAAATTGCAGTACTAACTTTTTTTTTTTTCCCCCTTGTGTGTATTTTAAGATGTTCTGAGGTTTCAGAAATCTTTTGCTATTGTCAAATGCATTTAATAAACACAGTGGCAATATTTTTGTATTTTATGTCAAATTCTGCAACATTACCATTAGAACTGGATGATATGACAAAATGAAATTGATACCCCATAATATGCTCAGACAGTGTATCATTGGTACTTTAATAAGATTGCTACTAAAGTGCTGAAAGTACTGTCATCAGCAACTCTGAGTAAATGGCAACAGTCCTGTTTCAGCCGTCTAAACCACTGGCAAATGGTCACAACAACCTGCCACGTGGGAATTGCCTGCCTCTCACGAATCTTATTCATGTAGAACCATGCTCTTAGACCCCTGGTAGGCTTCAAAGTGCCTCTCCTGTACCCTGTTGGGAGGCCAGTGGCATCAGGATACTGTCGTACTTGCAAGACTGACCCCATGTGCCCCTACCAAGACACATGAGGGACCAGTGTCTCTTTGGAAAGAGATAATCAGGGTGGCACAGAATTGCACAGAATCTCTTTCAAGATTGGCCTCACTGAGAGGAACTCACCTATGCAGTGCACTATAGTGTTGCCTGTGGGTCTGGCCATGCTGATTGAGTCACCAACTGAGAGCTATGACCTAGCAGTCCAGGAAACACTTCTGAATGCAAGTACACAGGTCACCTCATCAACTGGACCTGGTCTATTTCCTGATCCCCTAGATCCTGACTTCTAATCTGTTTTGCTAAACAATGGTAAGTCTCCATCTAATGGTTTATGTGGCAGCCCTTGCAGTGCATCACAACACAACGGATGGTATCTCTCTGCAGTTTCACAGGCTTATTACAGTCATTCTAAAAGCATCAAGATGCCTCCATTCACCATAGTCGTCTAGGAGCTCTGCATGGTAGCCATAAGACTCTGTGGTGACCTTGTAGTTAAATTGAGGATTTCTGCTTATGGTCATATCACTGATCTATGTGACCCAGCAGTCTTCAGTGAGTGTGAGCCTGCTGAGAATTCCTTGCTGTGCCAGCAAGCACCCTGTAGTAATATTTAGACCAGATGGTAGCCATCCGACACTCAAACCAACTGTTTATCTGCCACAGAGGAAAGACACGGGGGGGCGGGGGCTTCCTTGTCTTGGCAGAAGCTAGGCCACTTGGTGGTGAAGGTCATTACCTTAGCCTATAGATGGTCTGGAGTCCCAGCCTTTACTGTGACATGTCACTTTATGAGGAGTGTCTCTTCCTCATTGGACTTTTTTATTTATTTATTTATTTATTTATTTTAAAGTTACTCTGTTTTAGGATGTCCGTGCTGCTGCTACCAGGGCATTACTTTCTGCAGATTCTTCAGTGTTGACTATGCCCCTGTCAGTGAGTGTGGTGGTAATCTCTGAGCACCTTCTTTACTTTTTGTCCTAAGGTGGGTTTTGTTCCTCTTGATGTTGTTGGTTACAAGGGGTGAAGTAGAATGCTAGTCACATAATGTAACTGGTTCCGTGAATCATGGATAACTGCAAGGGTTTCTTGTAATTCAGAACTAGTGCTGTCTCAGCAAGAAAGTTCCAGAGAAACAAGGTTGTTTGATGACGGTATTTATTGTAAATTGTTGTTTATTACAACGTGACTCAGCATGCTTGTGTTTGCGCATTAGGCAGTGTGCAGGTGTTTCTCACTGCCGTTAATGGTTCTCAATGGATAATAGTATGACCGTTACATACATAACTCGCTTTTCCATCCTAACTAACAGTTTTAGCATTTTTAAAGTAACTGGGGGAAAAAAAAAATGAAATAGTTTTGTGTTATGTGTGTGTGACCTACTGTTTTGCTGCCACAAGACAAAGCATGTAAGGGAGTTTCTGGAATCGAGGGTCTTATTTTCTTGGAGGTAAGAATATCAACTTGCCATTATGTTTTCTGGTATTTTTTACGTGAATTCAGACAGTTACTTGCTTTCTGGAATTCACTTGTTTTGATGAACGAAAATGCATCTGAAGTCTGATTTATGGGAGACCAAGATTAACCTTCATGTCACACAAAAATGGAACGAACAGTGTTATTTGGAAGGAGTATTGCATTCCTGTAAGGCAGCGGGGATAAAGGTTACGGATGGATAGATGGATGGCTTCTGCAGTGCTGTAAATTGTAGTGCTGTAAAAGGCTCCCATGGCATCACTAGGAAGCCGTTTCTTATGAAAACGGCATGCAGGCCTTGTATGAACTATTGGCTTTGCTTCCCTGCAAAATTTTACATCAGTTACATTTTTACTGTACTTTTATTTGACTGGTTATCCTACTTCCTGTGAAAAGAGGACCTAAGCAATTATTTGAGGACTTTTGCAGGGCAGCAGAGCTCTTTATTTGCGTGAAAGTGGTTTTGCACCCAGGCTGAATCGTTCACATTTGATATGAATGTAAAAACGCCTCCTGAGGTTATAGGTTATTAATTCAGGAAAATGAGACTTTAACTTAATTCTGTATGCTTTCATGGAGAGTGCTGCCAGCCCTGTTTGCCCTTGCTGGGTTAATGCCTCTTTAATGCTCTTCATCATTTTGGAATTGCCTTCCAATTTGTCCCAAAGGTGTTCGATGTGGTTGAGGTCAGGTCTCTGTCTCTGTGCAAGCCGCTTGAGTTCTTCTTCTATTTACAGACTTTCAGCTGTTTACAATGAACCAAAGCACTTGGAATAGTTCAACACAACAAGTGCTTCAAGTGATTCTCCCAAATTCAACTGAAAATACGAAGTTATAATGACCTTATAATGTCTCAAAATGATTCAACCCCCTGAATAGAATCCCTCACAACAGCACAAATATGCAAAACAGGTGTTGTCTCAAGCACACCTGATGCAACTAATCAAGGGCTTCATTACTTGCACCAGAAATACAATGCTATAAATATCTATAATATAAGTATAAGTGCTATTTTAGTCTTTTTCACTATCCTGAAACACAGCACTAGAATACTTCAGCAATCAAACTGGACAGATTCCCCCAGTTACACAAACCAGCACTGTGTCTCAAATTGCATACTTAGATTGCATGCTTAGTATTCTAGACCATGACGTAGTACTACTCTAACACTAAACCGTTTTAAACACCTCTGATGTTAACCTTCAACTTATGGTCTGGTTTGCGTACCAGTTTTCTGGATCTTCTACATTAGTGAATACTTTTCAATGTAAGGATTGGCAGAACTTTTTGAGAGTACCAGAGCTTGTCAGTGGTGGAGCACATTGCTGTGAATGAAATCCCCAAACATTTTGCAGACCGACCTGGAAAACTGACGCACGGGGATTTATTATTATTTTTGGCTCTAATAGTGAATTCCGCATTTAATCCTCTAGCTCCGAGGTATTTTCCCCATGAGCCCCCTTTCCCATTTTTTAGAGAACTGGCACCTCCCCCCTCAAACCACGTCCTTCTTGACACCATGAATGGTTTCTGACCATCATATAACTGCGGTTATACCATCTGCACCTTGGAAAAGCAAATAAATAATTTTATGGAAATATAAATATAGAACAGAATTATTCCTCAGTACTGCGATATGAAAGTGCCATGTTTGACTGACTATTTTTGGCTGAAATATTTTGGTGGCCTCCTTAATAAATATAGTTAACTGATCAGATATACTTATTTAATGATCGTCATCAACACGTTGATGGATTTTGTTTCACGTTCACAATGAACAAAAAAAATCTCCTTTCACCGTGACAGATAGGCAGAGTGCCATAACAGGGCATATTTCAAGCGGAGAGCTCCAAACACCTGCGCAACTGTTAATCATTACCGATTCATATGTCGATTGGTTTATCTAAAAGTTTTTTAAAAAAGACGACCAAATTTTTCCATTCTTTTGTTGAAATGTGTAAAAGTTAGCAGGTCTGGAAGGTTATAAAATTATTTATTTTTTGGGGGGTATTTCATCACACCCCTGCCCCACAGTATGAATACCCCTGCTCGAGACGTACATAAGATACGCAGGTGAGTGTGTCAACAATGCCGCCGCTTCTGCAGACGCACACAAAGTACAAACCAGCCTCCTTTGCTTTGCGTTGGGCCATATCACACCGCTCCTGCGTGGATTATTTTCCTTCAACATCATGCCCATCGTGTTTTATTCCTTATGCATTGTTCAAAGCTTTATGCAACACCAGAAAGAGATGTGCCCTTTCAAACACACCTCCTAACTTTTTGTAAAGCTGGGTCAAGACGTGCAAAGTCACCCTTCCCACTAGACTGATAAACCAGAACAAGGAATATTTCTTTGGGTTTGTATCATGGTAGTCCTCAATTCTAATTTAGGAATAAAACCATCTAGAGCGGTCAAAGCACTGGGACTCGTTTGAGGTCGTTTCCCTAAAGATTGTTTGTAGAGACGGATGCAGTGCACTGATTACTTTTAAACACAAGCAGCTCCCTATGAAATGTTCATTTTTACTGGGAAGACATCTGATTTATGGTCAGATGGATGGTTTTTGTATACATCGTGTAGCACGCTACCAGTGAAACCATGGCAACCATCGTGCTACTAAAGATAGGAACACCCATTAGCGAACAGGACGGAGATAACTGTGTGATGTCAGGTGGAAACCTGAGCCAGTATAAAGGCGAGAACGTGCTATGATGGAGGCATTCTTCAGATAACAGAGTATGAATAATGACGGATTAATAAAATTAAAGGGTGATTACATACAGAAGGGTATATTTAGATCGGTGGATGAATTGAACCAGTTTTAGTTTAGTTGTTTGTCATGAAGATAATTACAAGCTCATCTCAAGCTACCTCTGCCCCCCTCTATCTTAGTCCGTGTAGTATTTTAAATAGGTTAGGCCCTCTTATAAAGGAACTCCCAATCATTCTTATAAAACCGTTAATTGCACATCTAGAAAAAGGCGTGTGATCAGGACGTACAAGATTCTCAAACCAGTCTGTGTGCATGTTCTTCCCCCACTTATTTGATTTTAATTACCTGCTTCAGGTGTGACTAGGGCTGTCACAATAACTGCTACTTGTGTGATATATCGTCCCGAAATTAACTGCCATAAACGATGTCATTTTTAAGACCATTTTATGCCACGGATTATATAATAGCATAATAATGCAAGTGCACTCTTTCAAAGAACAAAGAACAAAGAACGTTTGATTCTTAAGAATATTTAGACATTGGAATCGGGATGTCAAAAAAAAAAATCCTAAGTAAATAAAATGTAAATAAATAATAAATGCAAGGTTAAAAAAAAAAAAACAAAGTGCAAGGTAACAAGAACAAAGTAACATGTTAAACAAAGTCAGTTTAGACTTTTAAAGTGTCCTGCAGAGATGCCTCAACAGGCCATATCTGCTGCCAGATCTATTTTTAATTGTTAGGAAGATTCCGAGAAATGTACACCAACACTTTTACCTTGTGGGGCTTAAGGCAGGATCTTTCTGGGGTAACAACCAGTTGTGCTAAACATTCTTTGTTGCACAAATACACCCTTATTTTTGTGCTAACTTGGCTACTAGAGGAAATCATCTTCTATGGTTATCACGCTACCGCATCAAGGGATCAGATGATGTATCAAGTTCTCCGTTCCGGAGGAACTTGGTCAGCTCCGCATCAGCCTGCACTCGTTGTGTTACCGATGCCCGAGTCTGGAGACTTGCAAGTTGGGTTCTTCTGTTCTGGAGAAAGTCGCAGAGCCTCTTCTTCTTGGTTGATGGAGTTTCAGATTCAGATACTTCATTTCCTCCTGCAGCTTTAACGCAGCTCTCACTTGCACCTTCTCCTTTTTCTTCTTCCTCGTTCATGTCTAGTAGTTCTTGCAAGAGCTTTTCTTTGACATCATCCAAGACCCCCGCATCCTCCAAGGTGCCACGATGCCTTGGATCGAAGATGGTGGCCTTTGTCAGAAGGTTTCGGATTTCAGATGGGCTGTATTTCTCTGTCCGCACATGTTCGCCTTTATGTTTGCCGTCAGTGCTGTGTCATTGTGGTATGGTGATAAAAGTGCAAACACGGGCTTTACTGAGGACACAGTGACACATTTTTCCCCTGAGAGGACATCTCATGTGAAATCAGCCACTAGCTTCATTGCTGCAGTAATGGATTCCAGCACAGAAACATCCTGCCAGGTTGCATTAAGGTGGCCATGTTTTTCGATCTTCAACCAGGACACATCTTATGGCTGGGTATAGTTGCTCCAGCACCCTCTCGAGCATTTATTTTTTTTTGCTTGGTGCCCCATCGTGTGGTGACATCCTGGGGAAAAGAACATTGTTTTTATATTCATTAGTTCGTCTATACTAACATTATTCAACAAATGCTACTTTTTAAATTTCCTTTATTTAATCGCAAATAATTGTACGTAGTTATATTATAATGTAGCCAATTATTTAATACATACATACATACAAACAGACCCCCCAAAAAACAACCCTTTCAATTAAGTTTATATTAACCCTTTAAATATTTTATGTTGTATAATAACATGTTACCATCACTCACCAGTACTAGGTTGTGTTGGGGTACATTTGGTTTCAGTCTGTGCCTTCAAGTCTCCATTCTTTAGCCAGCTCAGGTTGAAGGTATTGACAAGATTCCTACAAAGTCCCATGGAAAGTGCTGTGCGATCCTTTTTAACCGTCCAGTCCATGGGAAACAGCCAAATGGAGGTTGTGGCCAAAGCAATTGAGCCATGGCCAGCCGAGATTGCGTATTGCAGCCACTATGTTCGCACCATTGTCTGTAGTTATACGGGCCATTTTGCGCTCATCCAATTCCCAGTCCGTTAAAGCAGACCAAAGGGCTTCAGCAAGTACATCAGCAGTATGGTTCTGTGGTTTGTATCTGGTCTCTAAACACTTTGACTGCAGAATCCAATCAGCAGTTAAGTAGTGTATGGTCACGCTCATATATGGGGTCATATTTGAGTTTGACCACATATCTGTAATGGCAGAGTAAAAGGAGATGTCTTTTTATCTCCTTCAGAATGTTGTCTTTTACTTCGTTGTACAAGGACGGACTGACAGTTTGGGAGAGATAAGTTTTCTTTGGCAATTCGTGCTGTTTGTCAGAAGTTATTTTTAAATGCTGGTTTTTCAACCGTGTTTAATGGCTGCATCTCTTTGGCTATATATAGTGAGTTGCGCAATCTGTGAGCGTGCGCCATTTCGTGCTGTCACGTTTATATTTGCACTGCCGGGAAAAGGTATCTGTGACAGATAACTGTCTGGAAGATCCCTCTCCACCTCCAGCTGTGGTTGTTGTTCCCAGGTTAAAAAACTGGTTGAGATGGTTGTTTTTAGGTGAGATTTTAGGTTAGTTAAGTTACCTCTTTTCATTGGCACTGTTTTTAAACTAAGTCAACATACCGGCCCGTTCACGTTAATTGGCTCTCCTCTCTCATTCGGCTTAAAGCCAAAATGTTCCCACACCGGAGCAGAAGAATGCGGCTTTGAAACCAAGTCCATCGGGACTTATTCTTCCTAATTGGCTGTAGTTGTCACGAAACACTATATAACGCAGTGGGTTCACACCTTCTCTGCAGCGCGACCGACTAAAATGTGGTGACGTTGATTTTTATGTAAAAATTGAATATCACCATTATTTTCAATTATAAAGATGATCAATCACAATATATCGTGTCACCAAAAATTATTGAGCTCATGTCCATATATCGTGCGATAAGTCTATATATTGATTATCGCAACCGGCCTCGGTGTGACTATGAGAATAGTGGTAGCGTCCAAAATCACCTACCACTCTACTACACAGTAGGCGAAAAGCAGTACGCCAGAGGGGTAGTACTTTTCTATCTGAATTCCCAGTAGGTGAGAAATACCCGGACGGCGTACTGCTTCCGGCGAGATTTTGCAGCGCGTAACCGATGGACACTACGGGAGTCAAAATTTCCCATAATGCAACGGAACTGGCACGGACGAGCTCAGAAAAACCAATGGTGGAATACAGCGCGTCGGTGCTTTCTAATTATTAAACCTTGATTAAACAGGACTTGTTTGACAATACCCAAATAAATTGTTAACTTCTTGAAGGTTTAAACAAGAAAACAGCGTTTGAAACCTTTTTTTTTTGACCTCCGTCATGCTTTAACTGGCCAAGCTAACGGCAACAAATTTACCTCAGCCACCTTAAACTACTAATTCAGTTAACTTTCCTGATGTGCATTTTGCCGGTAGTGCGGATGCTTTAATCTGGTGCTCCCGTTTAAATGGATTGTTTATGATTACGTTGAAGGTCACATGACAGTACTAACATGGCGGATGTAGTATGTCCGGGATTGTATTCATACTACACACACATGCTGATTATTGCGTACTGTTTCAACGGCCGCGCAGTAGGCGCTGCATCGAATGCAGTATATACTGTCACATTACACGATTCAGGACGCAGCTAATATGTCTGACTGGCCAACTCCCAATTGTTAAAAAGAGAGAAGCATGCTGTCACAGATAATGATAGCGAGGTATGCTGCTTATGATAAATGTCTGACTGATTGACAGCGTGGAAATGCATAACAGTTGCTTTGCTTTTTCCCCTCTACGTCCCACTGCAGCCTATCTCCTCTAGGTTTATAAATTCCCGCTTCCTACTGCCTTCCACTGCAGCATGTCTTCTCCACCTTCCTCTGCAACTTGTCCCCTCCACATTTTTACTACTCCCGTTTCCTTCCACCTCCCACAGCGGCATGTCTCCTCTACCTTCCTCTGTAGCCTGTCCCCTCCACCTCATAGTGTTCCCACTCTCCTCCACCTCCCACAGCGGCATGTCTCCTCTACCTTCCTCTGTAGCCTGTCCCCTCCACCTCATACTGCACCCACATTCCTCCACTTTCCAGTGCAGTCCGTCTCCTCCACTTTCTGTTATATCCGTTACATCCACTGCCTAAAAATGATCCGTATCCAAGCACACACACTCAGGTGAATATCCATATGTATTCTCAAAGCCAGTCATTAGCACCCCTAACGTGACTACACCATATATTTTTTTTCCCACATAGAATATTTAAAGAGACATTATCAGTGCTTTAGTAATGTGATTTCTTTTAGTAACAATACATCCATGCAACCCTAATATCAGTCACTGTTATTTGATTACGCCTAATGTGTCAGTCAGTTTCGCAGTTGAGTGACCGTGCAGACGACTGCAGCAGTCACAAAAATAGACTAAGATCCCAACACTGAATGCAGCAGAAATCACTGACATAAAGGGGGACCCGCATTACAAAAATAACCATTTTTGGCTTTCTCTAATTTTAGCTAGCTGGTTTGGGAGATTATTTTAAAAGTTATTTTTAAAACTGTATATGTGTTTGTGGGAGAACCGGAGTGAGTCAGAATGTTCAGCTGTTTACAGTCTAGGCCATAGGCTTCATGACAAATTTGCTAGTGGACTAGGAGCTTACTAGGTCATGCAGTCTAACCACAAGAACTGATTTACATCCCCAAGGGGAATTCTGTCCTGTGTACAACAGTTTGTTTATTGAGGTGGAAGAAAAAAACGGACAGGGCTGATTTCATCACAAGGTCAACTTGCCCTCTTTATACAGTACACAGACGCATGTCTGCTTCACTATGCCAGAGGTTCTGTTGGTCTGGATTCATATCACATGATGCTCGCTTGCATTCTGAGTTAGTTGCAATAAAAAAAACCCCTGATTTTGTGCAATATTTGCACTGCGTATGTGAGGGGAGAGGGAATGCCTTCATTGTTGTACTGTATATCAGTCAAGTCTTGGAGGTAGCGTTCTTTGTGTATAAGCATTTGTTGCTAACCTCAGCCTGAATCTGCTTTGCTAATGCAACAGCTTAAAACAGCTTGTTCCAAATCAGTCTTATAACAGTCATGTCTCTTGCTTTCTTTCCTCAGTCACCCCTGACCTGTCTCCGGAGAGCCCCTTACTCGGCACCCTCCCGCTGCCACCAGCTCGCTCGCGTACCAGCGGCCCCACCACCCATCCCCCCGCCGAGCCGCCTGCGCGACCCCACCGGAAGCGCAGCGGCGAGGCCGGAAGTGGCAGTGCTAGCCCACCTGTCCGCGGTGCCATGGAGGTGGGTATGCGTGTGGTGCGTGGCGTTGACTGGAAGTGGGGCAACCAGGACGATGGTGAGGGCCATGTGGGCACAGTGGTGGAAGTGGGGCGCCAGGGCAGCACCAGCACACCTGACAAGACCGTAGTGGTGCAGTGGGACAGCGGCACTCGCACCAACTACCGCACCGGCTACCAGGGTGCCTATGACCTGCTGCTTTATGACAACGCACAGATCGGTGAGTATCCGTGGTTACAAACTACTAGAATAGTATCTTGGACAGCCAGGAACATTATATCAAGGATATGTGGGTCAATATTTGCATAACTACTAGTTACAGGTACTGTTAGTTTCATTGTGCTCAACTTGCTGAGTAATTCATACTAGTTCCGGAATATTATGCATTAACATGAGCAACTGAATAATAAGCGAGAAGTTTAAAATGTAAATTTAGGCTAAGGCTTTTTTTTAATACTTGTTCATTTTATGTGTCTTGAATTTTAGGATCGTGGGTCGTAGTGAGAATTGGTGATTTTAAGTCAGCAACTTAAGATAAAAAAAACAAAACATTAATATGTATACAAAAATACATTTTGATGGCAGGCTATATGGTTAATATGTATTTTCTGAGCAGCTTATTCATAATATCGAAACCCTCTGTGTGCGATTCATACCTCCTAAATTGGCTAGACTTTTTCTCAGATGAGCTCAACACAGGAGTTTTTTTGTTGCATCAAGACCACTCCCTTTACAAAAAAAAAAAAGCTTTTAAAGATTTTAGAAATTGTGCACAACTCAATATGATTATATCCAAATGAGACAAAGATAACAATACAAAAATTCAGTTGGGCCATATGCCCAAAAGTATCATATGTGGTTCCCCGAATTGTTGCAAAATTGGAAGCACACAATTGTATAGGATGTCTTTGTATGCTGTAGCTTTAAGATTTGCTTTCACTGGAACCAAGAGGCCCAAACCTGTTCCAGCATGAGGGTGCACCTGTGCACAAAGCGAGGTCCATGGTTGGAGTGGAAGAACATGCCTGAACTTAACTCCACTGAACACCTTTGGGATGACATCAGTAGATATTAGTTCCTGACCTCACTAATGCTCTTTTTCTGAATGGGCAAATTCCCCAAGCCACATTCCATAATCATCAACTTGTGGACTGCGCAAAAAAAAAAAAAAAAAAAGGCTGATAGTCAAAAATGGTTCTAGTTATGAGAGTTGCTTTAAATGGCCATCTCAGTTCAGCAGCCTGGTCCTTAGCATTAAGCTCTGCAGTAAACATGCATGCTTGTGGATATTGTTTTGTGCATTAATTCTTACATATTTAAACGTCATACATGCCATAAACGAAGGTTAGGGGTGGAAATTGAATGTAGTGTTCTGGTTGCGTCATCCAAAACATGATACGAAAAGTTGCTACAAATGGTCCGACAGTGGTGCTGGACATTGTGGAAGAAATCTGCTCTGAAGGTCAAGGTTGCAGGCACCTGAGTGGTACAGCAAAGAAGTGTATGCGCTTGTCTTCAGGAACGTGCGAGTTTGAATCCAAACGATGCCACAGCCATCAGTGGTGTTTGACCCAGCAGTCCAGTTTTAATCTGGCTAACCCGTTTAAACTAGACCTTTGAATGTATGTGGTTTAAGATCTTTAAGATCAGGATACAGTCCAGATTGAAGACCCATGAAACGGCTAGATGTAAACAGTACCATAGACAGCCGAAACTTCAGCAACATTCCATCCGACCATGTTGTCCTATCTCCTTATATTAGTGGTGTATATGAATATGCAGAATTCTCTCACTCCCTCCAGTGGTGCAGGTCTATATAAAGAGATGTACACAAGCAGCACATACAGTTTCCTCTAGCTGCAAAGTCGCTGTCTATCTGCCTGTCTCACCCTCTCTCTCTCTCTCTCTCTCTCTCTCTCTCTCTCTCTCTCTCTCTCTCTCTCTCTCTCATACACACACACATTCTTTCAGCAGTTTAGCCATACACAGATGCCCTGGCTGTATTTATAGCCAAGTACATGCTCATTGCTAAGCTAAGATGCCTCTTTCCCGCACCATTAAAAGCAGCATTTTTCTGCCTTGAATGATTCTGAGTAATGGAGCGAAAGAGCATGTGAAATAAAGTGAAAGAGAGAGCGAGCGAGAGAGATAGAGTGAGTGAGAAGCAATGTACATGGAAAAGGGCACCAGTGCTGTGTGCTCATTATCCACTGCCTTAAAACGAATGCAGAACTGTGTGAGCTCAGTTTTCAATTATGTCATCTCATGGGCATTTCTTCTCACAGAGTGTCAATTAATCGACCAATTGATTCATTCGTCGTTATTAAGTGCTCTATTCTGGTCAGGGGTGCAAGGCAGGAATATACCCTGGATGGGATGCCAGTCCATTGGAGGGCATTACTTTAATAAAAATAATAATTGAATCATAGCTGGGGGGCTTTGTAGGAAAAATCTTTGCCCCCTGAGTTGTCATAATAATTCTTGGTACTAATAAAGAACCTGCACCTATTTGTAGATGATCAAAATGAATCACGCTCAACTCTTAAATCTTAACTGCTTTTCCCAGTGAAACAACTGACGTGATACCTGAGCAACTATCTGAAAACTTTGTCGGTCCAACTTCATCTAAATTTAGCACAGATTAGTTCCTCATACAGCTCTTCTTTTTTTTTTTTTTTTTTTTTTTTTTTTTTTTTTTTTTTTTTTTTTTTTTGAGCACCTTTATGGCACCTTTTCTTTTTACCATAGAAACGAACTCCTCGCCCTGTCTGGCTTTACATTGAAACCTTCACACGGTGAGTTGTAAGTGACACGGAGCAGGAGAGTTCAACAATAATGCAGGCACAGCAAATAAGTAAGGAATAAAACATGACAGGGCATGAAGTGTTTTATTCCATTTATACCACAGCAATCTGCCAACAATTACAACGTGTATTTATTAATGAACAACACTGAGCAGGAGCTCTTTGATTCATTACTATTGCTTTGCTGGTTTATTCAGTAGCTTCAGATTCAGAATCGAGCAGTTAATCAAAATGGAGCACTTATGCTTTTAGTGGAAATTTAGTGTTTGAGTATTCAGAATTTTCATTTTCATTTTGCACTTAAGCTGTTGCCACAAAATTAGGTCAGGGCCATTCAGTAACCGCAAAACCCTGCGTAATTATAATCACGATCTCTGTACACAGTAAATTAAACTGGAATCAGCTTTAGATTCAGTGAATACGAAGCTTAAATCAGAACTTTCTTCAGAAAACGTGCAACTGAAATCATGCTGATGATTTGTCATGCTCTAGTGATGCACATCAGTAAGTCATAACTCATCAGTTGCCCTGATGCACGATTGTTCTAATCCCTAGCGCCTTGTCGTCGTCTGCCTCCTCCCGTAGGTGTCCGCCACTCAAACATCATTTGCGACAGCTGTAAGAAGCATGGCATCATGGGAATGCGTTGGAAATGCAAGGTGTGCTTCGACTATGACCTGTGCACACATTGCTACATGAACAACAAGCACGACCTCTCACACGCTTTCGAGCGCTACGAGACCGCGCACTCGCAGCCGTGAGTATACCAAGCCTCGTCTTCTCTCATCTCATTTCATCACCTCTAACTAATAATGGCTACGCTTTATGCTATTCCTGCCAGCTCTTTCTGAATGTGACATTGTTCTTCTTTCTCTCCCAGCATAGCTCGCCGTTACATAACGCATGAATTTCACTCACGGCACAAGTCTAGTATGCAAAAGTATGAAAGTGACTCGCCGAGTATTTGATGCCCCGCATATTTTATGATCGTGTATTTGCATGAGAGCTACTACAGCTTCGCCGAGATTTCTTTTGCTTATGATAAACAAACATACCAAAAAGTCATGATGCATTTTCTACCCTTTTTTGTGTGTCAGAAGCATCCTGTCCTAGAGGATTATGACTTTTGCTCTTTGCACAATCAGAAAATTATATCTTTTTTTGTTGTTGTTGTTGTTGTTGTTTTTGTTTGAATTAATGATGTCCATGTGCTTTTGTAAAACACACAACAATTCCACTTTGTTTCAATTTCCACAATTATGTTTCTTGGTATAAAGCTTATCATTTTACAACCACTTTTACAATGTCTGTTTTTCCCGTCTGGTTTAACCAGTGAATAAGAGTACACGACAACGATGTACTGAAAACAGAGTTTTTCCTTTTGCATTTTTGAAAAGTTTTGCGTACAGACGACAACGTTGTTCACACGAATCCGCGAAAAGGACCAAAAAAAAGAGGCTGTATTATGCATGCCAGGCCAGTAGTTGGCGATGTCACTTTGTAAAGAAACACTACGTGCCTGCGCACATAAAACATTCACGTCAACATGTCAGCCATATTGATCTGGGAAAGACTGCCCTATGAACATTTAGAAGCTGTTTATAAAAAATATTTTTTTCTGGATAAAAAAACGATTCCAGTGCTTTCTGATCTACGTGGAGTACAAAAAAAAAAGAAAAGAGTTCTGTCTCCAGTTACTTAGAATCTCGATAGTTAGACTTTTAAAATTGTTTGTCATATTGTCATAAATTGTGAAAACTCACGATTGTCAAGCATAGATTTGGCTTATTTTTCTTGGTTAATAAATGCTGAGATGTAATATAATTTAATGTACATGAAATTTGCATGAGGTTTGATTTTTTGTAATTGTGGAAATGGAATTTGTGGAATTGTGGAATTTTTTATGTCTCCAACTCCATCTTTTAGCATTTCTTTTGCTCCAGGTCAGAATTGTTAACAAGGCTTGTTCATTTTTAAATACTGAAAAGGAAAAAATCAAAATAGTGCATCTTTAAGTACTAATGATTGACCATCGTTGTACCAAAATAGAACAAAATCTGCAAATACAAACCAAATAGTGAGACACTGGCAGTCAGTCTGCTTTCTATATTTTATTAGCGATAAAAGGATCCAGATATACTCCAAAAAAGACAATTACAAAGATCATTATAAGGTTTTGAATATCCTTCGTCGGCGTAGATGTGGGTTAATAATTTGGCGTATGTAACAAATGCGTCTCCTCCGGTCGTAGTAGTGATGCAGTAAATCTACACTTTGCTGGAGAAGCGTCACTAAACTCAAAATCTTGAGCAGCACAAACACAGTCCTGTAGTTTCAAATGTCTGTGAGCATGCCTATAGACTGAACACACAATGCGTGACCATGACACCATCGTTTTCACAAATTCTCGTTTTTTGTATGTTTACACGGAGACGATAACCGCATCATTTTCAAAAACTTGCACTTTGAATCCCCGTTTTCAAAAGTTTGCGTTTTCATGCCCCAAAACGACGCCGTCGTGTAAACGAACAGCCATTCGCATAAAAAGTTTTCCGTTTTTAGTTGAAAACTTTGTCGTGTAAACGGCCCCTAAGTGTGAGGAAAATTGGTTGTTATAGCAACACAACCGACAAACCCTCTCCGTAGACACCAGCGATCTTTTGCTTTCTTCCAGGATGAAATGAAAACGCAGTTTTATGATTGGTCTGAGGAATCATTCGAACCGTTCGTTTGGATTCGTTGCTTTGCCCCGTCATAGCTCATTTACATAAGTTGAGGAAATCTCAACTCGCATGCCACCTGTTAAAGTGTCACTTGTCGCACTGTCACTTTTTGGCTTGTTGCTGAAATCGTGGCTCCAAATCATATGGCAGCTACGTCGAAAATGAATGTGGACGTACCTTTACGCACCCTCTTTAAAAAAATAAATAAATAAAATACAAAATTGGTCTTTGATGCATTATTGAGTCAGTAAAAAACCCCACCACATTTTGGATATTAAAAAAAAAAAAAAGTAATAAAGGAAAATGTGTGCATGTCAGTAAAGGAAGTAACAGACCACTTTTCAACACAATGATGATGGCTGTCAGGTTCTGCCTGGAATACCTGCAAGTGTGAAGAGTCTTCAGAAGAACTGCGGCAGGTTCTCCAGGATGCTTAGAACAGCTTACAGTCAATTTCCTTATAAAACTGCACAAACAGACTAGTGACTAGTGTTTACATGTTAAGTCATCTGAGACTAGTCAGTACGTTTAAATGGACAACAGTAATCCAATATTAACCAGATTAAGACAATACTCTAGAGACTAGCATGTAAGAGACTAGCATGTAAACAACGATAATTGATGACCTTAATCCGATTAAAGTCACACTCGAAGTAAACACAAACTGAATTAAGACGTGTGGAGTATTCCTGTTTTAGTCGCATTATCGATGTGTATTACAGACATGTAAACACCTTAATCACACTATTAACGTCGTGTGAGAGTTTTCACCGCATTTTGCGACAGGACACGTACACACACGGCAGTGCTCGACCGTTTTACGGCAAACAAGAGAGCACGGCTGCGTCCCAAACCGCATACTTACCTGCTATAGGCCTATAGTAGGCGAAATACATGTATCTCGGCTACTATGTAGTAGGTAAGTATGCGGTTTGGGACGCAGCCCACGGCTTCAAGCAGTCGTCTATTTGCACGTACAGCACGACAAATAATTAACCGCACTTGAAGCGTCCGTAAAAATTTTACATAAAAACACCCAAAACTGTATACGGTACCATAACGAAGACGAACTGTATGTCGATACGTGAAATGCTGGAGGGAACGTCAGACGCCCTGGCGTGGGGACGTAATGACGTGTGCCGTTAATCGATCTATGTTGTATAACATGTAAAACGTGAACGTGAAAGGAATATTCTAAAAGCGACTCATGTAAACACCTTAATCACAATATTGTCTCATTCAGAGTAAGGTCAATAATTAGATTACTGCTGTCCATGTAAGCGTAGTCAGTGATGCGTTTTTACAAAGCAAAAGGTTATCAAGCCAAATATTCACCATGTTTATTTTATTACTATTTTTTGCCCGTTTTTAGTTAGTTTGTTTTTTTTATGTAAAAATATTTCATCCGCTTATTTTTAAAGGCATCTTTGCTTTACAGCAGCTGTACTGTATATTAATAATGTACTCTCTTTACAACCTGCTGGGTGTTTTCACCGTATCATTGACTCGGATGACAGTTGAAATGTTGTTGATTTGGAGCTCACCCACTGAAAGCGGTCTATTTTTAGCATCATTGAATTCATTATTTATTTATTTATTTTTAATCTCCGTGACAGCATGATCTTAATCTTAGTCACTTCCTCTCTCTCCTCTCTGTTTTTTCTTTTCCTGTCAAGCATTAGCACGCATCTATCGTGAACTTGCACTTTGTCGTCGTCGTCTTCTTTTTTTTTTTTTTTTTTTTTTTGCGTGCCTACCACAGAGCACTTGATCTGTTTTGTAAATAAGATCACTGAACACCAAGTCCATTACTGAGGCTACGCTGAGGTTAAGCCTCATAGTATTTGTCCGCTGGTAGCATGCGGTGTTGTGGGGAACAGCCTCCGCGTTCCTCCAGCACTGATACTAGTCTAGTGCCTTAAACAGGCCGCTTCTTCCTCGGCTTTACCAAGCTCGCTGGCCAACTCTACAGGAGATCCATATTTGGCTTTTATGATCTGACAAGATTAACTTCCAGTCCTTCCAGCAGACATTGCTCCTGCAGCTCTATCTCAGTCTCTGGCTTTTATTGTGCCGTTTTTTATTTCTTTATTTAGTGTTGGAGTGTACTCTGAAGTATTTCTTCCTTGCCTTATTTATTTATTTAGTGTTTAAAAATAAATTCCAGGATTAGTATGTGAAATGGTGGCTCTTAATAATGGTAGACTGGACATGTAGTGAAGAACAACTCGCATTCGGGTATCTAGAACAGACCGGTTTAAATATAGCCTTAACAGCTACCACAGTGGAGGTGTGAAGAGCATGTAAGCTCTGTAGCGTCTTACGTAAAAGCCAGAATCATGACTCGTTTGCTTTGTAATTCGGTATCTCCTTCTCTCAAGGTGGCCTTTCTTAATCACATGACACACACGTTGTTATATCTTTACATAACACAGCTCAAATACGATCGGAGTTGTTGACACCAACAGTTTAATAATAAACAGATAATAAGCAAGCCATGTTGAAGCTGAGAAAAGAGGAAAAATAAATCCGTGGCATTGCGCATAATCAGTACAGCAATTTGGAATGTCCTGAAAAATGAAAGAGACCACTGATGTACTGACCAACAGACACTGAATGGGTCGGCCAAGGAAAACAACCGCTGAAGACAGAAACAGAATTGATGTAGTTATCGCTAGCAAGGCATATGCAAACAAATATTAAGTGTTGCTTAAGATTGATCTGTTCCTATACTTTTGCTCGCCTAAATTTTGGGTGGTCTGATACAAAAGGTTCTAGATGTAAATACCAGCAAATAAAAGCTGAAATCATAAAACGTCTTTAGTGTATAGCACAAACAAATGAATTGGACTTGCTGTTCCAATAGTTTTGGAGGGGACCGTATTTCATGTTGTTTATTACATTTGGGCATTTCATTAAAAAAAAAATAAATAAAAATCGAAGATGAAAACTCTTGTATCTAATTTTTTTTTTTTTTTTATTTGGCCTAGCTACCAATTCTGTATACATTTTTCAACTTTATTTTAATAGCTGTATTTAAATCATTGAGGCAGATTTGTTCCATTTTATATGGATACTAAAATGATCCTTTGTGCAGATACTACCTGTATTTAATTTCATTACAAACAAAATGAAAAATGAATGAGAGATTTTATGCAGATGTAACTATGTGTGGACACATTTGAACTTCTCCAGTTATTATTAAGACTTTAACATAGTACACACAGATGTATGTAAATATAATTTTCTTGTATTTTCTCTCTACTGATATACAAAGATCTTTTGTTGTTGCACAGATTCCACAGAAGTGTGTAGGGTCAGTTGAGTTTTCATTTGCATACTTGTAAAACCTGGATTTCCATTAGGATAAAAGTGTCGACTCTTGTGTATGACAGTTCTTCTATAATGGAAGTGCCACGTCAACGTGTTGATGTTACTCGGTATTTCAGAAGAAGTGTCGGGTGAATCGGAGACCTTGAAAGCACCGTCTTCACATGAGAACCACTCGGATTAGGAAATGAATAGTAAAGAAGAAAATCTGCCTTGCTCTGGTTGTTTAATTCTGTAATCAGTGAAGCAGCGACTGACCTGAGGGGCATCATCTACTAAGAGTTGAAGGACGCTTTAAACACTCGACTACAGAATTCACTGTGAGGGAGAAAAAAAAATCACGAGAGGTTGTGTTTCTTACTTTCATGCACATGCAGCTGGCATCAACACCTTAGATTGTTTTGATAGTTATGGAAAATTTTGTGGCCATTGGGAAAGGCAGTGGTCTGAGAACCTTAACCATGCAGCATAGAAAGTGCAGACATCCAGTCAGCCAATCATGAGGCAGCAGTCCAGTGCGTACAATTATGCACACACAAGCTTCAGTTAATGTTCACAGCAAACAGCAGAATAGTGATAAAATGTTATCTCTGTGAATTTAACCGTGGCATGGGAGTTGGTGCCAGATGGTCTTGTTTGAGTATTTCAGAAACTGCTGATCTCCTGGGATTTTCACACACAGCAGTCTCTAGAGTTTACACAGAATGGCGTGAGGGGAACAAAAAAATTCAAATGAGCAGCAGATCAGAAGGTGATGAGGGATGTCGGAGGAGAATGGCCAGAATGGTTCAAGCTGGCAGGAAGGCTATGGTAACTCAAGTAATGATCATGAAAGTGATAATGAGTCTTTATTTATCACAAATACTAATTCTTTTCTTCACATACCCCAGCATGTCAGGAAGCTGGGGTCAGTGCGCAGGATACATGATACTGAGGTCAGAGTGCATGATACAGCGTATCATAGGGCGTTGCTCAAGGGCCCAACAGTGACAGCATGGCAGTAAACCACACTTTACAACCGTGGTGAACTGAAAAGCATCTCCAAACATGTCGAACCTTGAGGTGAATGGGCTACAACAGCAGAACACCACATTGGGTTCCACTCTTGTCAGGCAAGAACAGAAATTTGACGCTATAGCGGGCACTGGCTCACCGGAACTGGACAATTGTTTTTTGTTTTGTTTTTTTTTTTGCTTTGTTTTTTTTTTTAAATGCTGCAATATCTATTAAAAGGTTAGAGGATTTTGTTGTTTTCTTTCAACGTCACCTGGTGTGCTCTTCATATATCCACTGTTTGTTTGGTATACCACCATAACCTAACCACTGTCCTAAATTGTTCACCAGTTTAGCAATGTTCTCACGGATTCCGAAAATCGGTCAGGAGCCGCTCTTATCACACTGCTTTTGGAACGTGGATTAGAGTGATTGAGGATTTGCGCTTTTTATGTGTATTTGGCATATTTGATAAAACGAGAAATGAATGGGGATCGTTTGTGAGAAGAAGACCGAATATACCGTTAGCCTGTTGTGTCTGATTAGCTCTGCGCTTTCTTGAGGGAATAAACAGGCGGTGAATAGTATTAAAGAGTTCCATCTTCACCTGAAATTGAATCTTCTGGGGAAACGTAATTATCTCGCTACTAGCAGAGGCACAACAGGAAGCTCTGGATTTCCCATGGAACTTCAGGTTCATGTGATGTGTAATGCTTCTCTGAGAGTGATCAGTTTAGGCGTGTTCAACAAATCAAATTGCAAGGAATGCCACTTCTCCGTTTTTAATGTGTATAGGTTTCATAGTTTGTTTGTTCCTCTCCTCTGATTGCTGAAATGATCATATAATCGGATTAGTGTCTTCATTTGGCCTGAAAAGCAAGCTGAAGCATGGACCATGTCTGTGTTGGGAAAATATGACTGTTGTATGTACGATAATGTTTTTCACTTTACATCAGGACATCTGTCCTCTGAGGTGAGTGTGTGTGTGTGTTGGGCTTAAGAGCGTATGGCCTCCCATATGTTCACCAAGAGAAGGAAACAAAACAGTCCTCACAGCTTGTTAATCGGCTCATGCTTGACGCTTGGTTAGTTCGTTTCTGTCGTGCCTGCTAGCTGCTAATCCTTATCCTGAGGTAAACAGGCATTTATTCTATTTCCGCTGACGCTGGACCTCCCCTGGTGGCGTTAGCAGTTATAGTAAGGCTTTCCGGTTGCTCTGTGTTAAGCTGGCATGTTAGTGACTGAGCATATAGTACGTGTATTGACATTGCAGTCAGGTGACCATCCTCACATGACCATCATACTCTCTGAGCATGTTTAGATGTTTTAAAGCAGAGCAGAGGTGGGCAATATGGCGAAAATATCATGATGATTAAAGAATTTTCACTTTCGCAACGTGTGTCAGGAACCTGCGGAAAAAACTAGCCATTCTTTGATACGTTTATTTAACATCAGCAGAAAAGTGAAGCATTTGGCACAAAGATGTGCTTTAAAATCAAATCAGCTACTTGTTAATATGGCCCGATCAGCATTATAAAAGTACTGTCAATATCTCAGGAACATGTGTTGTGTATTGTGTAATATATCATATTATCAATATCGGTATCCTCTTGGGTCCGTCTCAATAAGCTCCCTCGCTCACTAGGTTATGAGTCGTGTATATCATGTATATCGGCGACACGATTACATACTCATGTTGTAAAACGTCACCACCGGCATTCACCAACAACAGGCAGGAACGATATCTTTCTGAAATTACAGTTCATCTCAATGTGTTGGCTTAATCACACGCGTTTCTGTCATGGTACGTCAGTCAGGAGCGTAGGCTAACTAGTGTTTTTTTTTTTTTTTTTTCTTTTCACTTTTTCACTTACTGTAAAACTCGTTAGACTCGAACAAGCCGTATGTAGAATGCCAAATAAAGTTAAAAATCGCTAACGTAAGTAATCATTTGAGCGCCATAACAATGATAACATGGGCAGTGGTGGCTCAGTGGTTAAAGGCTCTGGGTTACTGATCAGAAGGCCAGGAGTTCAAGCCCCAGCTCTGCCAAGCTACCACTGTTGGGCCCTTGAGCAAAGCCCTTAACCCTCAATTGCTCAGCTGTATATATGAGAGAAATGTATCGCAACATAATGAGCACTGATGCACTTTGGTTTTGCGGTGCATTGTGGGATTTTTTTTTTTGGGACAGCAAATGTTGCAGTGCACTGGAAGGATTTTGTGATTGAGACCTTAAAATGGCCGACTGGAGTTGATTGAGATGTACCTCTTGTTTTATCCCACAGCACTGTTGAATTCTCAATTCTGATTAGTTATAGAAGATACTGATTCATTTTCTATAACGGCAACTCTACCGTCGTTCCAGCTCCAAGGCAAAGCACAGGTTTATACCAGTATGCTTATTCTAATGGTATCTTTTCTATAGTAACAACTCGTTCACACAGACTTGTATGGCAGATGATTGTATAATTTAAGGCTAATAATAATTGATTAAAAGGAGACCGCGTAATCGTTGATGAAGCTTCCTGTAAGGAGAAGTTTATTTAACATTTATGGAAGGAGAATCAGGTGTCTTTCTTTGTAACGGTCAGTAAGTTTTTCCACCATGGGAGAGTCTTCAGGGCAGAGGGCTTTGTGCTTTCTGGATTCTCATTAACGTGACAAGCTGCGATTTTTAAAAATGTATTTATTCCGTTATTTATTTAATTTCGAGAGTGAGGGGGAAAAAAAAGCGAGGTTGGTGAGGGAACACTTGTTTATAGATGCTATAACGTATGCGATAACAGCATACTAATTTGTCTTGGGGACTATAAATTATAAACAGTTTAAAAAGCATGATATATTGTTCATTAATATATTTTAAAATTGTGATGGTTGGCAAATTGCTGCGTAAGAGGAATAAAATAATTCAGGGTGTTAACGGTTTTATCCGCTTTGTCTTGGGCCGCGCTGTGGTGCTGTGTTTCTGCTCAGTTTTGTTTGGAAACAAGAAAAAAGTCAAATTTGAGAAATATGCAGTACGTGAACGAAGGAATGGTTATGAAGATGAAGCAGCGTGTATTGTCTGTTCTGCAAAGAGAACTGGAGGTACAGTGCAAACCATGTAGCTTGTTTGTTTATTCTTTTTTTTTTTAGGTAGGATATGCCATTTACATTTATTCATTTAGCAGACGCTTTTATCCAAAGCGACTTACAAATGAGGAAATAGAAGCGAAGCGATATATCAAGCAGAGAACAATACAAGAAGTGCTACCGTACAAGATTTATAATCGAGTTCTAGAAGAAGCAAATTGTGCAGAGTAGAGGCGTAAAAGCCAGAGTAAGTATTTATTTATTTATTTATTTATTTAATTATAGGGGTTAGTTAAGTGCTCATGGAAGAGGTGGGTATTTAGCTGTTTATTTTATTTTATTTTATTTATTTTTAAATAGTGACATTTTGCGGTCTAGGTTGAGGTTGGAAGTTCATTCCACCACTGAGGAACAGTTCATATGAAGGTTCTGGAAAGGGATCTTGAGCCACGCTGAGTAGGCACTACTAAGTGTCGGTCGTTGATTGATCGCAGATTGCGTGAGGGAGCGCAAACCTCAAGAAGAGTGTTGAGGTATGGGGGTGCTGTTCCAGACAAGGTTTTGTATGTGAGCATCAAGGCCTTGAATTTGATACGGGCGGCTACAGGAAGCCAGCAGAAGGAGAGGAAGAGGGGTGTGACCTGGGTCCTTTTGGGCTTGTTGAAGACGAGGTGTGTTGCTTCATTATGAATTATCCGAAGGGGTTTGATGGAGCTGGCTGGGAGGCTCGAGAGTAGTGTGTTGCAATAGTCCAGTTTTGATATGACAAGAGCCTGGATTAGTAGCTGTGTATCCTGTACGGTGAGATAGGATCTGATTCTCTTGATGTATTATTGCGCGATATCATTTTGCCGACACAAATAAATTGATGATAAACTGGATTCAGATATCTGCTGCGCTTGACGGAAATGAATTTGATTCCCTCTGGGACTCCTATTTGCTGTTTCTCCACGGTTGTTGTAGAGGAGCTCATGATACAAGATTACTCTCTAAGTAGATTTAACATGCTTAAAAATATCAGAGCATCTACAACCGAGAAAATCGGTTGTAGGAAGTCCTCCCAGAATGAGTCCCTGACAGGGACATCTGGGCTGAAATCGTATAGTGGGCATCCGTATTTAGAGTGACCTGAATATTGGGAATACATTCGAATACACTATTAGGAAAAAGTATGAATGTTTCCAAGTAGAACCCTTTCAGAAATGTAGAACAATTAACTTTCCAAAGAAGGTTATGTATTGTGACAGACTTATTAATGAACACACTTGGCGGACTTGTCAGGGCTTATTAAATTGTGCCCACTAATGATATGTTGCTGTGCTCTCTTGTTTCCTGGAGATTAGCTTCAACTCTTGATCTTGCTCCCATTTGCAAACACACACGCATACACAGTGTCTGGGAGATTACACCTGACCCCTGCCTTCTTCTCTGACGTGCACCTTAGCTTAGTTAAACTGGAGATTTGCTGTTATTTTGTCCTAAGCCTCCAAGGCTGAGACGTCTCCTTTTCTCTCCTTCACGGACTATTCAGACAAATTTTGAAAAAGCCGAAACAGGCGCACACGGGGCCAAGACCGAGAACTTCTCATCCCGAAAAGCGAGAAAGCTCTGGACACGTTACAGCTAATTTGAGTCATTTGGTGGATATGTCAGAATTCAAATGTTGGACACACTGTAACTGATGAGTCTTCATGCTGAGCCTGTGGAGGAAGTATGGGAATAGGCAGTTCCTTTGCGCCGAGATCAGACCACATCTTTACAATAAGGTACGTACTTGGACCCCTTCCTGACGCAGCATAGGGAACGTTTTAAAAGGTTTCGCAATAGTCTGGAAGAGCTGACTACCAAGTCTGCTATCGTTTGTTGACATAATGCAGCCTCTGTGTCACTCGGTATGGTGAATTTCTATTTGCTTCTTTTTTTGCTGCACGTGTTTTAAATCGAGGGTAGTACACTGTTCAAGATCTGTCTAATGTGTCCTGATTTTGGAACAGAACTCGAATAACACAGACGTACATATACAGAGACATATGAGAAACACAAGGCTTGTATTTATCTCAGCTAAGCACGTTAGCTGTATCCATTTGGCACGAGTTGATCTGAAGCAATGGATCTTTTTCAAATCGCTTTTTTTTTTTTGTTAAGGCTTCCTTCACCTTTCTTTTATTGTTCTGTGTTTATTCGTCTCTTCAATCATGGCTGCTTAGTTTCTTAATCTGTTTAATTTCAAGTACATTTGTTTAGTTTGACGTGTACACTTCTGACATTTCTACCAGTCAGGGTTTGACTATTCTTCTACATTGTGTGATAGTAAGGATATTCCATATCACATCACAGCTAGGGAGAATTAAATACGTCATTGCATTGTAGTTTTATGATTTATTCCGTTAAAGCTTGTTTAATTTTACCCCCATAATTACAATCATTATCGTCCTGAGTTTGTTCATTACATTGTAGGACATTCATTCTATCTTATAATGTCGATGTTCAAATGATTTTTAAATTACTGCTTACTTTTTTTTTGAAAGGTCACATGCCATCATATTGTGTTGGCTTATTTTCCGGTCGGTCTTCTTTCAAATTTTGAATTCAAACAGAAGTGCCGTCATGTCTAGATTAGTCATAGCATTTATACTTTTGACCGCTTGTTGAAGCAATGTGGGCGGCACCTGCAAACGATATTTTTCTGCTTTTTCAGCTAGAAGCTGTCAAACCAAACATGATTTGAAATTCACCAAAGGGGAAAGACATTAGAGTGTCCCCCACCTCCCCATTTTTTTTTTTCACATTTTTGCCCCTGTTTTATTTATTTCCCAATTCCCACTCACTACCCAAGTCGCCTTTGTGACATGACCGCTTCCAACCGGGGAGGCTGGGAACTAGCGCATGCTTCCTGTGAGACCTTTGAAGTCAGCCAACTGCAGCTTGTCTTGTGGGCTAAAAGAAAACCAGAAATGCAAATATTTTGCATGGCTGTGTTGATATACTGGAGATGTTTAGTGCGTATAGATTGGGATCTACTGTATATGTATTGAGCTGTGTTCCTTTTTAGCCAGACAAGATGACGTGTTTGATTTCCTTTCATGTCGGACCAGGGTATTCGTACTGTTTGCTTTTAGGCTATAGCCAATATATGGTAGGGTTTTTGTGCCTGCTAGGATTTAAAATTTTCCCCATTTTTATCCCAAATTTGGTCACCTGCCAATTGCCACCCACCACCTAGTTTTCCCCTGTCATACATCAACTAACAACAAGACTAACACATGCTTCCTCCACGACACTGTGTGATTGCTAACCAAACCATACAGTATGTTTTCAAACTGCTGCTCATGCCTCACAGGAAAATGCTATTTGCCCTCCTGCACACACCTGAGCTCACAGACACATGCGATTGGCTAGTGTCGATGTAATCGTGTAAAATGTTCTCTTTTTTTCCTGATTCAGAGTGAGCTTGGCACCAAGGCAAAACCTGTCACGGATAATCCTCAAAGGAATCTTCCAGGGTGTAAAAGTCGTCCGCGGACCCGACTGGGATTGGGGCAACCAAGACGGTAAGTACAGGCATGAATTTAGTAACAGTTTTAAGTCCGTTTAAATTCTTTGCTAGTAAATTTCAATAATTCATGGCATTGCCTCATTAGGAAATTCTAAGCAAGCTCAAAGTTTGAGCATAGTTTCTTGCGGTTGGTTCAGGCGTCCCAGTTAGCCTTTGAAGTGACTGCCTTTGAGCGTATGCTCAACAGACGTCTTCCAAAAAAAGGCACGTTCTCGTGTTGGTAGATATCTGGCTGTTTACCTCAAACAAGCGTTTGCCTTCGGTGCCACAGCAAAGGCTAAACGTCTAAATTTAGCCCTCAATAAACCACGCTGGAATGCAGGTTATGAGTAATTGCTGTTGTATCGCCACTTGACATTACTGTCTTAAATGGGAAACGGTTCCGACACGGCTCGCTGCTTGTTCATGTGAGGAAAGAAGTGTCTGCATTTTATTTCCAGATATTACTCCATACTGTGCCATAAGTGTTGGGTGGTAGGATTTCCATTTCTCCTCTTCTAGCCAAGACTTCAGCCTCGCCGAGTGATGACTTGTCAACTTATGAACTGGAACTCTCAATAATTTGATCCTTTGCCCTTTTCTTTTCCTTTTTACTGCATAATGTCTTTGATGCTAAATGAGTCAAAATGCCCATGCTGTGCTTGTAAAATATCTTCTTGTGAGTTCAATGGTGGTAATTGCTCTACCCCACAGGGTGTGGAGAAAATAAATAAATAAATAAATAAATAAATAAATAAATAAATAAATAAAACGACTTGCCATTTTCCCCCCCTGCACTTTCTTTTCTTTTCAATGCCTTATGCTCTTTGACTCTTTCTTTCCAAATTCTGATACTGAGTAAGTCTTGTAGATATTTCTTTGTATTATTCTTCAAAATTGTAAATATTCCGTGTGTTTGTTAGTGTGTGTTTGTGTGTGTGCTTGTAGTTGTCGTTGTTACTAGTGGTAGTAATGGTGTTTGGATAGTGTTAGATTTATAAGACGTAGCGAGTAATAAGACGAGTGTAATTTGCATTAGAGCCGCAACTAACAAATATTTTTGCTAATCGATGAAACTGTCGAATATTTCTTCGATTAATCAATAAGTTGGATTAAAAAGTCAGTTTTTATTTTCTGTCTTTTTTTTCTTTTTTTTTTCCTTCGAAAAAACGTTTCACATTCTGCCCGATGTTGTCCTTCAAACATGGTGCAGATTGAAGGCTATGAAAAAGTATTAAATGTATCTGCGTGGGCCATGCTCTACATTGTGCGAAGATTATTTATTTATTTATTTATTAAAAATATTAACCTTATATTTTGAAAACAAGCTTTAAAGTAGAAGTTAAATCACCTATATTTAAAATACTGAAAAAGAAAAACAAAAGCACAAGCTAAGTGTTAAGAGGTTGGATGTTCTGCAGTAACACACACGTTCACTCATCTGAACACAGTAACGTTACTTTATTCTGTAAATGAATGACCCTTCTTACATTCATATACAATGATATGTTATAACCCCGTTACAGTTACTGCTCTCATAAAAAAACAATTACTTTGGTTTCTAAATATAGCTAAATATAACATCGAACAACGTATTTGATCAAACTGAATATTTTAGTCAGTTATTGTGCTTCCTTTCTATTGCGCGCTGTTTGATTGACGCGTGGACTCGCACTCATTCGCTGTCAGGATGAGGATTTATGTCAAATGGAAATACTGGAGTGAATTTCTAACATTTACAGATAAGGATATAAAGGTAAAAATGTCATTTCTGCACTGAAGAACACAATAAACAGCACACGCTTCTGTCGCAGCGTCTGACTCGACAAGCCATGTTGATACACTTACGAGTTTGTTTGAAACGCTTCATATAAAACATTCTCATGTTTTGGACGACCTGGATCGTGCACTTTTCCCACAGCAGCAGCTCACTCTGTGACCTCCGCTGTGTTTTATTTGTAGAAATGCGTTTTTCACCATTGTGAAGTGACGTCACTGACGGGGGGATTATCCACAGTGACGTCACAGACCCGACTACATAATGACATTCATTGTCGATTATTTAAAATGAATTTAATTTTAATTGTATCGAATAGTTGTTGCAGCCCTAATTTGCATAGTACTTTTGGACTCAGTTTTAGCTCATATCCCTACGTTTCTAATGATCCATGAGTAGATTCCCCCACATGCGACACTGTGCTCAGACCACCGCGCTCTCGTGCGTCTGCCTGTGTGTTGTTGCTTTCTCAAACAGGAGGAGAGGGGAAGATCGGGAAGGTGGTTGATATCCGAGGTTGGGACCAAGAGTCAGGCCGCAGCGTGGCCAGCGTCACCTGGTCCAACGGCACCACCAACGTCTACAGGATGGGTCACAAAGGCAAGGTGGACCTCAAATATGTCTCAGATGGCCAAGGAGGTTACTACTACAAGGAGCACCTGCCCAAACTAGGTGTGAATGGGGGGGTGTCTTCTTTCCCATATTTGATCTATAACTAGTTATGTATTTTTTATGAATGTCTCGAAAATACCTAAGTTCTCTCAATTTAAGTATTTACTATTTGTGCTGAATTTTTTTATTTTGTTGATGCACGGCTCATTTGCTCCTTTAAACTGGTGCCAGGTAACACGAATAGAAGAACACATCAGAAAACTAACCTTGTGTTCACACCAGTACGTGACACGTGAACGTATTTATTTGCTGTGTAATTGGATGACACGCAGTACATCAGGAGGCTAAAAAAACTGAAATGGTAGCTGATTAATGCTTGGTCAGCTTATCCTTCAAACCATGGTCGTGTTTCCTTTATAGAGCAACACATCAAATTAACCAGAATATATTTTTCAAATTAATTCAATAACTCAAAATACTGAATTTAAAGTGTGGCATTGATTCATTATCTTGTGACTTCATTCAATTGTGTGCACAAACTGGCAGATTAAAAAATGCAGTAAAAAAATAAATAAAGATTTTTAAAGCACGTGTTCGATCAAGTGCTGTTATTTAAACTGCCAAATAATGAGGGTGGAAGCCACATTGTTAAATGTGGTGATTAATGTGAAAATTACAGCTAGGACTATTCATGCAGTAATATAATGGAAATACACTGGACTCCTATTCATTGTCTGTTTCAATGCTTGCCATCTTCTCTTTCACATATCATCATATATCAGTAGTCTGGTTTTTCTTAAAGGCAAGCGCAGTGGTCTAGACGCTAATAAAAAACCCCATCTCAGACACCTCTACTCAAGAAAATTCAGGCAACCCCGGAGGCCTGAACTACACGCAGGTGATTTTAATAAACTGAACGGGGAGCCCAGAAAATTCCAACTGTGGAAAATGTGGAACCTGTCGCTAAATGTGCATAACATTTCCCTGTAAAATATTAATTTAACTTCTGGATGTAAGTCGCTGAATATAAATATAGCTCTAAAGCAACAAATCCAACATATTATACGACACGTCCAATATACAGGCTGCAATATTGAGCTGACATTCAGTAAATCTTTTGCTTTGCTTTTTTTTTCCTTTTCCATCCAGTTCATTACTTCTCTGTATTACATCTGATGAACACATGAACTCGTGGGCTGCTGACAGGAGGAATATTTAATTACAGTGGAAAATAATACTTGATTGCACCGTACTGTATTAAATGCGCTATTTTCCGCTCTGTTAGCGGTTAGCCAAATATCCGTTCCTTAATTGTACAGACAGCCGAATAATAAAAACAGGCACAAGGCACATCTCTAGTATTATGCAAGTCATGTAAGTGAGTGACTTTGATAGTACAGGGTGTCCCAAAAGTCTCCATACACAGGGGACTATGTTTGCCAGCACCGCGTCGGTCGTGCCTTCGTCAGTGGATGTTTGTGGACGTCCACTTCTCGGTCGGTCTGCAACACTTCCAGTCTTCTTGAATTTATTAATAAGTTTGGCAGCAGTGTCGTGAGTGACGTACTCGCCATGTTTCCTGTTAAATTCCATCGCAACCTTGTGACAGCTTCCCGATCCAGCCATGAGAATGATTTCAACACGTTCTTCACACTTTGTCATTCTTAAAGGCAATCTGAAGAAAAAAAAAATTATAATAATAACAAACTTGGAAGACATTTTGCTAAAAAGTGTTCATTTCCCATACGTATGGAGACTTTTGGGACACCCTGTAGTTTAGGCACTGGCCTTTCAGCATGAACTGTAAGATTCCCTCCATGTGTGTGTTTAGGTGAACATGCAGAGCTGCAGAGGCAGGAGAGCGCTGATGGCCACACGTTCCAGCAGGGGGATAAGGTAAAATGCCTGCTGGACGTGGACATCCTCAGGCAGATGCAGGAGGGGCATGGAGGCTGGAATCCTAAAATGGCAGAGGTGAATGAACTTAACTTAATTTTTTTTTTTTTTTTTTTTTTTTTTTTTTTAAACAAATAGCTTCACCTTCATGTAAAGAGCTCGATATAGATTGTTGTTTAGGCATTTGAAATGACCCATGAGTGTTCTCAAATGATTTGATTTGTTTTTATATTACTAAATTTTTTATCAGAACTCTTTTTTTTTTTTTTTTTTTTTCCTGGTTAAAATTTACAGGTGCATCGCAAAAAATGTGAACATCATGGAAAATTTCATTTTTTTCCCCCGTAATTTATTTCAAACAATGGAACCTTCAAGCCTTTTCTGTTTTAATCTCGATGATCATGGGTTCCAGCTCATGGAAATCAATAATCCAGTATCTCAAAATATTAGAATGAAGAATTTATAATACAGAAATGTCGATCTTCTGAAAAGTATGTTCATTTATGCGCTCAATACTTGGTCGGGGCTCTTTTTACATGAATTAATGCATCAATGTGGCGTGGCATGGAGACCATCAGCCTGTGGGACGGCTGAGGTGTTCTGGAAGCCCAGGTTGCTTTGATAACGGTCTTCAGCTCGTCTTTATTGTTGGGTCTGGTGTCTCTCATAGATTCTCCATGGGGTTCAGGTCAGGAGAGTTGGCTGGCCAATCAAGCACAGTAATACCATGGTCAGAAAACCAGTGATTAGTAGTTTTGGCACTGTGGGCAGGTGGAAGCATGAAGTGCTCTAAAATCTCCTGGTAGACGCTGCATTGACTCTCGACTTGAGAAAACACAGTGGACCAACACCAGCAGATGACATGGCACCTCAAATCATCACTGACTGTGGAAACTTCACACTGGACTTCAAGCAACTTGGATTCTGTGCCTCTCCACTCTTCCTCCAGACTCTGGGACCTTGATTTCCAAATGAAATGCAAAATTTACTTTCATCTTCCCCATGACTGTGGTTGTATGTACTGAACCAGACTGAGAGATGAAAGGCTCAAGAAACCTTTGCAGGCGTTTTGAGTTAATTCGCTGATTAGAGCTCTTCTCAGGTCGACATTTCTATATTATAATTTCTTTATTCTTATATTTTGAGATACTGGATTTTTGATTTCCATGAGCTGTAAGCCATCATCATCAAGAATTAAAACAAAACAAAAAAAAAGACTTGAAATATTTCACTTTATGTACAATGAATCTAGAATATGTGAAAGTTCCACTTTGTGAATTAAATTACTGGGAAAAATGAACTTTTCCACGATATTCAAATTTTTTGAGATGCACCTCTACAGTTGGACATGCTTTGCTTTGACAGAATTTCAGAGCAAGTGCAAATAAACAGGTTTATGTTTGTTTGTTTTTTTTGTTCCGCAGTACATCTGCAGAATCGGGACTGTGCACAGGATAACGGACCGAGGGGACGTCAGAGTCCAGTACAGTAACAATATACGTTGGACTTTCCACCCAGGCGCTCTGACTAAAGTAAGCAGAGATGCACTCAGCTAGATTAGTACACTCTCAGAGAAAAGGGTTCTTCAAGGGTCCTTTTATTAGCTTCCTACGTGCAGGGGCGTAGCTACGTGTTGGCCGTGTGTGGCCAGTGCCACCCTTGTGCCTGTTTTTTTGATACAAAAAACAGTAAAGTGATTGAAACTGAAACACTAACAACTTCTCATGCTGAGCAGGAAAACAAGGTGTGTAATTGTCTATATGAGCTCCAAGTTATGTGAACCTGATATGAGCAGAGCATAAGGATAGATAGACGTACTTTGCATGCCACTGTAGCAGCTAAACCCATACGCTGATAGCTTAGTTGTTCTTCCCCTTGGCTAGAAACTCCAAACTAACCTAATCTTGTGTTGGATAGCCAAAAAGTTTTATATTTTATCAGTCCGGTACCCGAGGTAAGTTTTATGATAAATCCAGCTTTTTGTCCAATTTTCATATATTTTCTTCTTTTTTTTTTTTTTTTTTTTTTTTTTAGCAATTAGCCCTCACAAGAAGGAAAAAAATGCACGGAAACAGTCTAATTTGAATTACATTTTAAAAAGTTTTTTGATGGAGAAGAGTCTGGGCTTAGCCCCGGATGATCAACAGTCATTACGACGTTACATGATAACACCCCTGGTAAAAACTGTTATTTAGCTAGATTTCACTACCTTTTCCTGAAAGCTTGTTAACGTTGAGGTGCTACGATGTTTCATCATGAGAAACAAATGTTAGCTTACCGTTAATGGCATAACTTAGCTAATGATGGCTAAAGTTACTGCAACTGCTAGCTAGCTAATTTTTTACAAAATAAATTCTACTTGAAACCCTCTTTGAGAGGGAAACCCTCTGTTGTAGGATTCAACATAGAAACTTTTTAAGGGTTTCCTCAGAGGGACAATCTACAGTACACAACAACTAACAACCAGTTTCATCAAAATTACTATTTATTCTATCCAACATTGAGAAATCTCTTAGAAAAAGGGCTTCATTGAAGGTTCTTTCAACACTTATTAGCTATATAAAAGCTTTATTTACTCTTGGAGGAAAAAAAAAACAGTTGAATCTTTTTCAGGTTGTCTCTGGGGGAGCCATTAAAAGTTTTGTGTAGGACCCTATGACACTAAGTGTTTCCCTCTGCCATAGGGTTATACATTGAAAGCCCTGACCATCCAGGAACCCCTGAATATCTTATGAAAACATTTTTTCCACAAAGTGCACCTGGACCCCTTAAAAAACCTTTGTAGAACCATTACGGATTCCTCCATAGGGACCAACCAGGCACTTCAGGGTGCTAGATGGAAACTTTTAAGAGTAGACTTCACCACATAGCATGTACATAAAAATCACAAGGAATATAGAGATCGTTTAGCTTTTAAATGTTTATCTTTGATTGCGTTCAGTAAAACAATACTACACAATGCTACACTCTTGTGGGAGAAACGGTTCATCATGGGTACAGTTATGGGTCTGTAGCTCAGCAATAGAGTTCTACTTTGGTTGATTCTACATAGAACCTGTAAAGGTTTCTCCAGAGGCCAGACCATAGAACCAGTAGGTACTAGATTTAAACTGCATTACAATTACATTTAAACTATGCAGTTTTGAATTGACAGTGTATATATATAAAGGTATAAAATTATACACCTTTTATTCTCTAAAAGCATTATATGGCCAAATGTATCTGGACACCTGACCATCAAACCTGTATGAGTTTGTTGGACATCCCATTTTAAAACCATGGGCGTTTATTTGGACTTCTATAGCATTAATATTATCCTTCACTGGAACTAAGGGGCCCAAACCATGAATAACAGCCCCAGACCATTATCCCTTCTCTACCAAACTTTAGTGGAGAACACTTTTCCACTGCTCCAGAGTGGAAACACGACGTGTTTTATGCCCCTCCAGCCAATGCTTGGCATTGCACGTGAAAACCCATTTCATGAAGCTCCAGACACCCAGTTCTTGTGCAGATGTTGCTTCCAGCAGCAGTTTGGAAGTCTGTAGTGAGTGATGCAACAGCATAGCCGATTTTTACGAACTATGCACTTCAGCACTCAGTGGCCCCGCTCTATGGGTTTGTGTGGTCTGCCATATTATGGCTGAGCTGTTGTTGCTTCTACATGCTTCCATTTCACAATAATAGCACTTACAGTTGACTGGGGCAGATCTAGCAGCGCAGAAATTTCACAAACTGACTTGTAGCAAAGATGGCATCCTATGACAGCACCATGTTCAAAGTCACTGAACTCTTCAGTACGACCCATTCTACTGCCAGTGTTTGTCTATGCAGATTGCATGACTGTGTGCTTGACTGTATATACCTGTTATCAATGGGTGTGGCTGAAACACCCGAACTCACTCATTAGGAGGGGTGTACACATACATTTGGACACTGAGAGAATGTAAACACCTCCTGACTACTCAAAGAACCCTTGAGGAAGCATTTTTTTCTCTGTGTGCGCTTGGAATGTATAAGAAAGAGAAACCCACTGTTGTAGAAGTATTAAAGATTCCCTCAACAAAACCAATGAAGTCTTTAGGAAGCTAAACGGACCCTTTTTAAATGCAGATTTTGAATTTGGACAAAAACCTTATATAGAAACTCCATAAATCTTTAAAACAATAAAAAGTTGAAGGAGTTGCACCGATAAAGTGGGCTTCAAACAGAATTTCTGTTAAATATGTGTTCTGGTTTCTTCATAGTGCTTCCTGGAAACCGCATCTTTTTGCTGATTTTTTGTTATACATTAAAAAAGATTTTTTATATTTTAACATGCTATTGTGCATATGGATGCCCAGGAATGAGCTAAAAAAAAAAAAAAAAAAAAAAAAAGGCATTGATTTAATGCTCATTGGGAGAGGCTGGGTTACATTGTATATGTTTTACAGCTGCCCTGTTTCTCCCAGATGGGTAAGGATATTAAATACATCTCCTGTTTCATCCTGCGCCTCTCACCTTCATTTGATTTCAGTTTGATTTATAATATAGTATCTTGTGTGAGCAGTGGATCAAGCAGCTCCCAGCGTTTTCCTTGTGCGTGCTACAGTACCTTCAATCTCACAGTGTAGTTTAAAGATTACAGTGATATGCTGTTTACCCAAGCACTGAATTGTGTGTGTTTGTGTTCTTGACATAAAGCCTGAATAAATGTAAAGCCCTTGGTAAATGGAGCATGACTAGACATCCATGCACGTGGCTATACACTCTGTAACAGTGATTAGCTAAATCCCTAGTCAGTCTCAGCTTATTGGTGTTTAAGGATGTTGCTTGTCTGATAACAGAGCCTTACTTTTTGCTGGCCTGTCTTGTCTGATCAAGCTTTCGTGTCTCAGTCTGTTCTTTAAATGATTTTAGGTGAATACGTTTGCAGTAGGTGAGTTGGTGAGGGTACTGGACGATATCGAGACTGTGAAGAGGCTACAAGCTGGCCATGGAGAGTGGACTGACAGCATGGCACCTGTATGTTCCTCAGTCCTCACACATGCAAACAAACACACACAGAGATATATATATATATATATATATATATATATATATATATATATATATATATATATATATATTACATTACAGACACACACGAGATGAAATGTAAACGAAACACTCTTTGGTATTATTTCCACTATCATAGAAAAGTAATCTAAGTAAACTTGCTAATTAAGAAGGGAGTATCAGTTGGTTTAATATCGCACAACATTAACACTGCTCTTTTCTGCAAATTCGATCAGATTCAGATTTATGTGCCAAGATTTCATTTGCAAGGAATTTCTCTTGGCAGTTGCTCCATTCGCATACACTAGCTTGAAACAAGACATTGAATTCGACAGTACAAGGAAAAAAAGTGTCAATTAAAATACAAATCAAATATAAAATGTGTATATCAGAGAGATTAAATATGCAAAGGTAAAAGCTTCACTGACAAAGCATTTTCTTCAGTTTGACATCGATCGGTGAAAACTGATATCGGAATCCCCCCACCCCCCTTCCGTTCCCAACCCCCCCCCTTCCGTAAGTTAAGGAAGTCATTTGTGAAAATTATAACAGCTTTCAGAAATTTGATGTCATTTCTTACATTGCCGTGACAGCACTAAAACAGGGAAGTAGGCAGTAGGTTTCCCTGACTAAATATCGTTGGTTTTGCCCGTGGAACGTTTTGGCCAAGGCTAATTCCTTTTTGTTTCTTCTGCATATAAAACTGACGATTTTTTTGTATCACTAAAAGATAAAACTTGTTTTTCTGTTATTATCTATTACAACACAGTGTTTTCATTTGGGGTTTTTTGGTCCCCATTTTCACAGTAGAAAATAACACTAACCAAGAATTATTTGTCATGTTTCACTTCTGCCTCCCGCAGTCCGAGCTATCATTTAGCAAGAAAATGTGCAGTGTACTCAGAAATACATCACGTGTTAAGATTTCCATGTATAGAATGTAATTATGCTCATTTTATGTGATATATGATACTTAACTGCTGATTACACCGATCAGCCATAACTTTAAAACCACCTGCCTACTATTGTGTAGGTCCTCGTTTTTGACTCGTTGAGCCATGGACTCCACAGGACCTCTGACTGTGTGCTGTGGTATCTGGCGCCAAGTTGTTAGCAGCAGATCCTTTCAGTCCTGTAATTTGCGAGGTGGGGCCTCCATGGATCGGACTTGTTTGTCTAGAACATACCAGACATGCTCGATCGGATTGAGATCTGGGGAATTTGGAAGCCAAGTCAACACCTTGAATTGTCAATTGTCGTGTTCCTCAAACTATTCCTGAACAATTTTTGCAGTGTGTCAGGGCGCGTTATCCTGCTGAAAGAGGCCACTGCTATTAGGGAATACCGTTGCTATGAAGGGGTGTACTTGGTCTGCTACAATGTTTAGGTAGGTGGTACGTGTCAAAGTAACATCCACATGAATATCAGGACCCAAGGATTCCCAGAAGAACATTACCCAGAGCATCACACTTCCTCCGCCGGCTTGCCTTCTTCCCATAGTGCATCCTGGTGCCATCTCTTCCCCACGTGAACAACGCACCTGCACCTGTCCATCCACGTGATGTTAAAAAAAAAAGTGATTTATTAGAACAGGTCACCTTCCATTGCTCCATGGTCCAGTTCTGATGATCTCACGTGCTTTCAGTGGTGGACAGGAGTCAGCATGGGCACTCTGACAGGTCTGCAGCGACACAGCCTCATACACAGCACTGAGTGTTCTGACACCTTTCTATCACAGCATGAACTTTTTCATCAATTTGTGCTACTGTAGCTCTTCTGTGAGATCAGACCAGACGGGCTAGCTTTCAGTCCTCATGTGCAACATTGAGCCTTGGGTGCCCGTGACCCTGCCACCGGTTCATTGGTTGTACTTCCTTGGACCGCTTTTGGTAGGTACTAACCACAGCATACCAGGAACAGCTCACAAGACCTGCTGTTTTGGAGCTGCTCTGACCCAGTCGTCTAGCCATCACAGTTTGTCCTGCTTCAACTTTGAGAACTGTCTGTGCACTTACTGCCTAATATATCCCACCCCTTGACAGGTGCCACTGTAACAAGATAATCAGTGCTATTCACGTCACCTGTCAGTGGTTTTAATGTTATGGCTGATCAGTGTATAAGGCACAGGTGTAAACAGGTGTTATACAGTACCTACTTAGAAAGGTTTAAGTTACTCTGTGATGTATTCTACTTTTATTAGATAAGCCATTTAACGCATAAGAAGGTGTTAATGGAGCATTTATCCTCTAGAAGCTCTAGCAAGAACAGGATTGCATGATTCAGGGAATTATCAGCCACGTCTCTACTGTTCCTATATCAGTGGACTAATCCTGTACATTTGGCGATTCTCAAGGTGACATAAAGTCATATTTAAATTCACAGACATGTATGACACGTGACATTTACGAAACTTGGGCAGTAATTCTCTGACCTGAGCTGACCAGAACTGCTACGTATATTGCATGCTCTGTTCCAGGCCACAAGTGAGATTAGCTGTGTGTGATTTCTTTATAACAGTTATTTGTCGCAGTTGAAAAAGACAGCAAATATTAGACTAAGGATTGCTGGATAAAGGCAAACTAACAATAGGGCCAGGTTTTGAATTCATCAAGATAATGCTCTTTGCGCTCACCCTGTGACCTGTGTGTGTGTGTGTGTGTGTGTGTGTGCTTATCAGGCCCTGGGCCAGGTTGGCAAGGTTTTGAAATTGTATGCGGATGGTGACCTGCGCGTGGCATTTGGAGGACAGACGTGGACTTTTAACCCTGCATGTCTCTCGGCCCAGCCTGGCGAGGTGGACGCCAATCTGATGACGGCTGAAAATCCAAGTGAATCAAGATGTAAGCAGGAAACAACCATAATCCCATCAATCATGCCGCATGTTTGAATGCACGACTAATCTTAGGCTCTTTTTCTCTCTTTCTCTCTCTTATTTATTTATTTATTTATTTATTCATTCATTCATTCATTCATTCATTACAACTTCTGTTGTCTACTTTTGTTAAAAGTGATTCAGATGATATTTACACTTTGTTCTCCTTTTCCTCTGAATGTACAAAATTTTCTTGTTAATTCTTGTTGTTTGTTTTTGGGGGTTTTTTGCATGCTGGAAAAAAAAAAAGTGTTTTGTGTTTTCATCCATAAGTGCTCCCACATTCTGGAGATGGATAGATGGACTTTCATTTGTTCTTCCTAACTCCTTTTTCCTCACTGTGCTTTTCATGTCAAGCAAACTCACTTTTTCTTTCTTTCCCACATGACACAGGGTGCTGAGGGCATTTGAGCAAAATGCGGGCCACTATTGCATGGTGACATTTTGACTCATTTGACTGTCTGTACAGTTTTTGGGCTGAGAGAAAGAAACTGTGTTTTCTTTATCCACATCTGTAAAAAGTTTTAGAGTAATTAGTCTTTTTGTCTCTTTCTATCTCTGTTTCAGCCACAGTCATTTCAGTCCTGGAGAAGCTGTTGTCTCAGTCCACGGAGCAGGATAACCCCGGGCGCCTGGTCATCGAGGCTGCTCATGGCAGCGCTGCTAAAGTTCGCGAGCTAGTGCAGAAACATCCGGATAAGGTGGGTATCATGGTATGCTACGTTGTAATGGTATTGTATTTTAAAAATTCTACTTATTTAGAAAGAAAAAAGATTTGTCTTTTGAATCTGCAACATTGGACCTTATGAAACAGTTTAGGGAAGGCTCACATATGGGTGTGATGATTTAATTTTAGTCATTTACTGGCCCCCAGTAAACAATACTGATGCTCCTTATATACTGACTGACTGTTTGTAGGTGGATATAAAGAACCAGGGGAAGACGGCCCTCCAGGTGGCTGCTCACCAGGGCCATATGGAAGTAGTGAAGGTCCTGCTGCAGGCCAACAGCAGCATCGAGGCCAAGGACGAAGACGGAGATGCAGCTCTGCACTACACAGCATTCGGGTGAATAATAATCCGTGACGGTCTTGAATGTGTGAGCTGCATTTTACTTAAAGGCTTTTTGTCACTGTTTATTACTGTTATTGTTAGAAGACCAAGCACCCAAGGTGCTGGCACCTCATGGTATATGTTAGGAGGTTTATTAGGGGGCCAAGCACAGAGTTGTTGATTTTATTTATTTATTTTAATTTATTTTATTTTCCTAGGTGTCCAAGCACTTAGTGCTGGAACCCTACTGTATTTGCTGGCACCTTATTTTATTTGTTAGGATTTTTATTAGAGAGACATAAACATGACACAGAAACACTGTGTAAAAAAAAACAAAAACAAAAAAACCATTAATACATCTTTATTCTAGACTTTGAATGCTTCCATTTGTATCAATTATTATAGATTGCAGGGGGAAATTTTGTCCAAACTTACATTCCCACACGTGCAATTGTTTCCATTGATTTGATCATAGTTTGGCAAAGCAGGGTGTCTGTGCTCTTCATCTGGGCCGAGTCATTTTGAGTTTTGTTTTTTTATGGCAAAACTAGTTCAGATGTGTATTAGCTCATCTTGGCATTAATGCTGCATGTCTCTGTGTTGTGTGTGTGTGTGTGTGTGTGTGTGTGTGTGTGTGTGTGTGTGTGTGTAGGAACCAAGCCGAAATCGCACGCCTCCTCCTGAGCAAAGGGGCCAGCGTCAACCTGCTGAACAACTCCATGTGTACTGCGCTCCACATCGCCGTCAACAAGGGCTTCACTGACGTAGTGAGGGTACTGACCGAGAACTCCGCCGACGTCAACCTGCAGGTACACGTGCACAAATGCACGCATTCAGACACACGGTCACTCTTGAATGGTTATGCAAGGGTACAAAACAGTACTGTTTGGAGGCAATTAACTTTAAGAGCTCTATAGAGTAACGACCTGACTGGCTCTCTGGCTATCTATCAATCTGTCCACTCTTCCGCATAATCTGCCTGTCTGCATTTCTGTCTATCTCACCCTTTCTTATCAGTACAAGTACAGAAAAAGAGAAATTATTAACTCAACTGGGAAATCTGGCTTACGTGCTGTGCTTTCTGTGACTTATCTGCATCATTAGGGCCAATTAGCAAATTAGCCCATCCTCTGAATTCATTCTCAGTCTTTGCAGTGACACACTGCTGATTTCGACTCATAGTGCTGAGCTGCTCGGTTCTGAGCCTTGCGTTCCACATTTTCCACTTGAACTGTGGGAGCTCAGCTGGAGTGGAAAGGCTCCCTGGAGGAGTTTTGGAATATACACACACACACACACACACGCACACACGCACGCATGCCAGCCTGTACTAAGGCATAGACCACGTCGGATTTTGTTCCTTGCATACCACATAGTGCACTATATCATGTGTCAGTTTTGTAGTGATGTCCAAATTCTTAATGGATGTTTATATTCTTTTCTAGTTTACTATACAGCCAAATGGTCTTAAAATGGTCTTGAAGACATACAGGATTACTGGGTCCATGAATTTACTTATTCCCAAATCTTTCATCAAACTAATCCCAGAATCAACACAAGCACAACCTGGTGTGGAAACGTCTGCCACACCATTAGTGATTTGTTTGACTTATTCTCATAGCTTTTTATTATTTGTGACCGTATACACTACCGGTCAAAAGTTTGGGGACACTTGACTGAAATGTATCTTAAAAACCTTTCGATCTGAAGGATGACTATGGATTCTATGATGGATGACTCAAAGCGAAATATTCCGAAAAGCAGCCAGTAAGTGTCCAGCATAGGTGGGAACTCCTTTAATACTGTTTAAAAAGCATCTCAGGGGGATTGCTCAAGAAATCGGTTGAGAAAATGCCAAGAATACATTTCTGGAAATTTTATGCAAAACGGGTGTCTACTATGAAAATGCTAAAATATTACATTATTTTTATTTATTTTGGATTTTTTTATCACAACAAAATTCTCATAGTTCCATTTGTGATACTCCGGAGTTTTGATGATTTTATTATTATTATTCTAAAATGTGGGGGGAACAAATTAAAATTAAGAATGAGTGTGTCTAAAGTTTGGACTGGTAGTGTACGTAGTAATTTGAAACTTTATGGAGGTTGTGTTTTTAACCCTTTCAGGCATGAATTGGTTATAAGCATATCCAAATTCTTTAGATTGATCTGCATTTGAGGTTTTACTTTGTCTTAATATCAAAATATCAAATTGATTGTCTATGAGTAATAAAAGGAAAACCTATTATACTTGAAAGACCAAAAAAAGTTCCAGTGTCTAAAAATGGCTACCATTCAGTGCTAAAATATTTATCAAAATGATAGAAAATATATTTTCTGAAATACAAAGTAAAGTGCGTATTAGTAGTTGCCAGCATTTATGATTTTCACCCCTTGCTATGACGATATGGGAGCCACATGGAAAACTACGCTTTCCTGGGTTTTTTTGTGTAAATGCGTATTTGTTTCTGGTAGAGGTTACTTTTGTTTTGTGCTGAGTTCATTTAGGTGAACTTTGACCTGTGAATTTGCAAACCTCAGTTGGGTGAGGCAGTATAAATAAATAAGTGGGTGGAACTGTCATCTCTTTGAACAGTAAAAGAAAAAAAAAGATGGGGCTGCTTATTATTAGGCAACTACTTCTGAGTCCATATCCAGATTTCTGTAACGCTTCGTTGCGACAATGTCCATTGTTACAAGCGTAGGATTTCAGACAGAGCCTCTGAATCACTTCCACTCTTCAAATGTACCAACAACAGTGTGTAAACACGTTGTGTGTGAACTCGGTCAGTAGGGTGAGCGTTGCGGGAGACAGTGCAGCAGCATGCCTTCTGATTAAACCACAACGTTTACCTCCAGACAGCACACATTTTGTACAGTCTCTGTGTTTCTTTAAACATTAGATAACAGTAGAAGCGTGTGTGTTTTTTATTTATATATATATATATATATATATATATATATATATATATATATGTGTGTGTATGTGTATATATATATATATATATACGTATATGTATATATATATGTATATGTATATATGTATATGTATATGTGTGTGTGTGTGTGTATATATATATATATATAATGTGTATATGTATATGTGTGTGTGTGTATGTATGTATGTATGTATGTATATATATATATATATATATATATATATATATATATATATATATATATATATATATATATATATATATATATATATATATATATATATAATTTTTTTTTATATATAAAAGCCCTCTGGGATATGACCACCAAGATACAAGAAGCATAATTACATCCATATGGAGACATGTACAGCCAACAGGAAATGAAAAAGATGAAAGTAAGTGGAGAGTTGAAGGAAGTGACACAGGCAACAGTATCGGCAGATAAACAGAAAACGCAACAGGCATCCCAAGGCAAAATATGACTGTGGTCATTTCAAAGTGAATGCACATATAATTCATAAGCTCACTCTGATGAGCTAAAGAGATAGCATCCATTTCCAGTAGCTAGCAGCTTTAAAAAGCTGATTCCACCAAAACTCAAAACTCAGGAACACTGAAGTCCTCTGGCAGCATCTCATGGGAGAGGTGCACACTAGAGCGTGTTAAAGCAATGGCACTCCAAACCCCCCCACCCCCCCACCCCCGGCCTCCCCAGGTACTTGAATTATTGAATTATCCTCAATGGCGGGTGTGTACGTTTAGTTAGTATTGCACTGGACGCAGGTGTACGAGGCACACATAGCTAACAATTAATGGAAGATGTTGCCCACAGCAACAGTTAAACCACATGCCACAACTATTCATGAATACATCAATAAAGTCGATCTTGACTAAATGTGGGTGTGTAAATTCAAAAATTTTATCCGGGTGACATACACTGACTAGCCACTTTATTAGGATCATGTGGAATACAATGTGATCTCAGTGTCTTTGGCATGACTGTGGCATGGTTATTGGTGCCAGATGGGTTGGTTTGAATATTTCAGACACTACTGATCTCCTGATTTTCAAGCACAACAGTCCCTAGAGTGTATACTGAATGCTGCAAAGAAAACATCCAGTGAGCGGCAGTATTGTGGCCAGAAATGGCTTGTTGTCGCGAGACGTCAGAGTAGAATGGCCAGGTTGGTTCAAGCTGACAGGAAGGCTTTATTAACTCAAGTACTCTTTACAACGGTGGTGTGCAGAAAAGCATCGAACCTTAAAGTCCCTGTGAAGTGCCTTGAAACGGACAGCGTTATTCGAGGTGTTTATGGAATTTCCACTGAAACAGTAAGTCAGGGTGGGCCATATAGAGTGTCTCCTCCCCCTTTTTAAATAGCCAATGGCGTTTAGCTTACCTCATAGCCTGGGCTAAGTCATACTTTACAGTTAGTACCACAGACGCGAGCCCGAGCAATGACGATGCATTGGATTCACTTGCCATTTCCTTCTTAACCAGTTGGAAAACTAAATAAAACGCACACATTTTACAGACAAATTTACACCACACGCTTGTTGATATCTCTCACTAGAGAGCCTTTGATTGTACAGAAAATCTGATGAGGAGCTGAAGTGCAGAATGTCATTAATTTGCATTCATGTTGGATATGCAAGGAGTGAAGCGTTGTTCCTCCAAGCTGATTGGTCAGTTGATTTGAGTCCACCTCTTCCGGGATTCATTTGGTAAATTCAGTGCTTGAAGGCTTCCTCTGTTTTTGATTTCCAGGACTCGTATGGGGACACACCTCTACACGATGCCATTTCTAAGGACTTCCGGAGTATCGTTGAGATCCTGACCGTGGTGCGCAACATTGACTTTACGCAGCAGAACGACCGTGGCTTCAACCTGCTGCACCATGCAGCGCTGAAGGGCAACAAACTGTGAGTCCTCACACTGATGCTAATGTTAGCTTACGTTTGAGGCAATAAGCCTTAGTTTCCTACACAGACCACATCTTTGATTTGTTGTTATGTGTGTAATAAAGCATGAGTGTTGTTATAGGAAAATAATCAACAGTAGGGTGGTGTAATGCCGCAGAACATGAAGAAGAGTTATCACGCTGAAGTTAATCAGTATGTCCTGAAGTGTTCTATTCATCTAACACCAGAGCAATATGCCAACAATCTCATTTTAATAAATAAATAAATAAATCGAAGAACTCCATGTCATACATTTTTATCCGTTTATAGTTACCTTAAATGTTGTGGAATATCTGAGAACCAGGAATTGTTCCGTGAAATGTTCTAGCAGCTATAAACGTTCATTCGCTCACCAGCCTGTCACATTATCAGAAATCAGAAAGCTCCTATTGTAGATAAGGAGTATAAGCGGAGTGTTTTTGTGATTGTTGCAGGCAAAAATGTTTGATTTTGCAGATGAATGCTTTCCATTTGCAAACACGTATCATAATGAAGGAGAAAGAATATACAAAACAACAACCTGAAACAAAATTGCTGTTTTTGAAAATTGCTGTGTTTGTTGAACAAACACTGCCTGTTAGCATTGGACTGGCTTAGCAGACAATCCAAAACTAGGGCATGTGCACGCCAAAACACAGGTAAAACCCTGTTTATACTGTAAGCTACAAAATAAATAAAGCTCTCTCTCTCTCTCTCTCTCTTTCTTTCTCTGCATTGTTTGGAAATAGTGTTAAGGATGTAATAAGGTTGGGCAGTTTTTAACCCGATGTCTCTTGCGAGACCATTTTAGAGCTTGCACCCAGCTGAACCTGACGCTGATCTGATACTGCAGGATATATTTAGAACCATAAACTCATAAGGCTAGTATTCCTAAGGGCAAGTGCACATTAGTGTTTCTAACATTTTACAGTACTAACTCTATTTATTGTGTTCCACTGGCTCATTTTTTTCTGGTAAATGTTCTGTTTATTTTATTATTTAGTATATTCTGTGTGTGTGTAAAAGACTTCACTAACACTGTGATTCGGTGCTCTCAGACAGTCCCACACAATAACAGTGATTTTCTAATAGACTGTCTCATCCGCTTATGTAATTGGCATCCTGAAGTCATTCGTGTAGTTTGGGAATGGTATGGTCAGTACACTGGCTCCCGGCGTTTCTGCAGTACATGTAGTTTAGTCTCGGCCTCGGACTCGCTGCCCACGGACTGTCTGTTGTTTACAGTACACAGCTATTACAATCTTGCCAGTTATAATCTTATCGGCTGTCCCCACCCACCTCCGTGTGTACACGCTTCTGTGTGCTGGTTTTTATCAAGCCATCAGAGAAACGTTCTACAGACGCACATAAGTGCTAAACACATTCACTAAGTTAAAACACATTGGATGTGTTGTTTTTGGATTCGTCGTTATATTTATGGTTTTGTTGTGTGTCGTTTTGTTTTCTGGGGGGGTTTTTTCCTTCCTGTATTTTTTTTTTGTTTGTTTCGTTGTTGCTTTTTGGGTTTTTGTTGTGCTTATGGTTTGGTTTTGTGTTTTTATGGCTTTGCTGTTGTGTGTTTAGTTTCTTTGTTGTGTGTTTATGGCTTTGCTGTTGTGTGTTTAGTTTCTTTGTTGTGTGTAGGTTCTTTGTTGTGTTTTTTGGTTTAGTTGTGTTTTTATGGTTTTGTTTTGGTTTTGCTATTGTGTGTTTAGTTGCTTTGTTGTGTTTCTGATTTTTGTTGTGTTTTTCTGGGTTTGTTGTGGTGTTATGGATTTGCTGTTGCGTGTTTAGTTTCTGTGTTGTTTTTATGGTTTTGTTGTGTTTTGGGGTTTGCTGTTTTGTTTTTGGTTTCTTTGTTGTGTTACTGTGTGCTGCACTGAGCCACAATAATACACTCTCACGGTTTCCAGTTTTTTTTGTTTTTTTATAGTATATTGACACTCATGTTCCCCTATACACATCACAAAAACAGCTTTGTTGTGGTTGACCATTTGAAGTCAGTCTAATAGTGAATGTAGGTGCTTCTTGGCAATGTTGAGTTTATAAAAGAAAAGAAAAAAGGTACACATTCTCTAGTGCTTGGCTTGTAAGGTCAAACACTAAGGTTAATTCCTTCGTTACAGCTTCTGTTTACCATCACATAAGTAACACTGAAAATGTTGAAGGTAACATTCTTCTTTTGTCCTCCCCTACCCAAATATCCCTGATGGCAAAATGTTCTAGTTGAGTTGTAATAAAAACTCCCGAGCTGTGAGGTGAAAATCACGAGAGCCTCTGGAGATGTCTGTCTTTTAGGCTTATTTTAGCCATTGTTCCAAAAAGTCCCAATTAGCCGCTTGTTTTGTCGAATAGTACGAGTGTGTCACTGGTGGAGTTTTACTGTGAGGACTCGGAGGTAGGGCGCTAAGTGGAGCGCACGCTGTCGTTTGGGACTTGTCCTGCCGCTCTACCTGTCCAGGTACCTCTTGTTCAACCTCACACACATCCGCACACTGTGAGAGATTTGAGCTGGATTATTTCATCACATCTAGCAATATTTGTCATTTTACTTTTTTCCTCGTAGCGTCTTACTACTACTCTCGTGCCCTCACGGTATCTTTAACCTACATATCTATAACATCTCCCGTGCAATTACCACACACAAGATTCCCAAGAAAAGCAGCTCACATATAATGGAAATCTTAGGACGGTTGAGTTCTGGCAATGAAATGTTTCAAATGTGCAATTTTTTATAACACTAACCAAAATTACAAAAGGCTTTAAAACAAGCATGAGAGAATGTCTTAGCAAAACATCTCTAATATGTACGACTTACTCTTTCTTTAAAGACTTTCATGGTCTCCAAGTGGCTACCAGGGGAAGCCGAGGCCCTTCAATGTTTACTGTGAGCTGCATCGATAACGCATTAAAATGATATCTTCCTCAGGAAAAGTCGTCCCATCTTTGAAATGATACATTATACACAATTAGAAGTTCACAAAAATACATATATGACCCATTTGAAGGCTAGAACAGCAGCCATTATACAGCCCCCTCCTAAACTATTGGAACGGCACAATTCATTCGGCCAGTTCATTTGTTTGTGCTATACTCCAAAGACATTTGGGTTTGAGATCAAAAGATGGATATGAGACGAGAGTTTAGGATTTAAGCTTTTATCTCCTTCTATTCACATCTAGATGTGTTTAAACAACAACAATAAAAAACTTGTGTGTCAGACCACCCAAATTTTTAAGCAAGCAAAACTATAGCAACAGGTAAGTCTTGAAGTAAATTAAATAACACTTAATATTTGGTATCTTATCCCTTGCTTGTAGTAACTGCATCAAGCCTGCAACTCACTGACATCACCAAACTGTTAGTTTCTTCTGTGTGTTGCTTTTCCAGGTTTTTACTGCAGCATCTTTCAGTAGTTGTTTGTTTTGGAGGTTTCTCCCTTCAGTCTCCTTGTCAGGAGGTGAAATGCCTGCTCAATTGGGTCAAGGTCTGGTGATTGACTTGGCCAGTCTGAAACCGTCCACTTTTCCCCCTTATAAACATATGCCCGATGTTTGTTTGTGCGGTACCTCTGATTGATTTCCCCTTTTTTCTCAGCTTCAAAATGTCTTGCTTTTCTCCCATAGACAGCTCTCTGGTCTTCATGTTGGCTTATCCTTTTTAACAACAAATTCAATCATCACATGTGAAACTGAAGGTAAAAACCAAGAGTAGTTGTTCAAAACTATTTATTGTTTAAACAAATCAATCTAACAGGACACATCTGGGTAACAAGAAACAACCTGTCAGTCATGTGTTCCAATATTTTTGCTTGCTTACAAATTGGGTGGTCCGATACAAAATGTGCTGTGTTCTATCGTTCAGCACATCTAAATATAAATACCAAGGAATAAAAACTGAAATACTCAACTCTCTTTTCATGTTCACCTTTTGATCTCAAACATAAACGTTTTCAGTCTACAGCAAAAAAAATAAAAGAAAAAAAGAATTGACCTTGCTGTTCCAATAGTTTAGGAGGGGACTGTACTTGTATTATAACTGTGGTTTGAGTAAAAGGGGTTTTCCTCCTCAGGGAAGAAATATGACACTATTCCCACCCAATATATTTAATGTTAATATAAAAGTGTTCTTTTATAAATAATGAATAAAACATGCAGGAGTGTGCCGTTACATGGAAATAATGAACGTTAGGATGGTAACAGTTCTGCATCACACCATCCCATGTCTGATTATTTTCCTATAACAAAAAAATCATAACCACAACTGTTTGCCAGCTTGAAGAAAAGACAGGTCATACGTGTTAACTGTTTTATGGTTCAATTAAACACGTTCCTCGTATCACTTACATTATAGCTGTTATAAACAGTCGTTCCCTCACCAGCCTTTTCTTTCTCTCTCTCTCTCTCTCTCTCTCTTTAAGTTGATAGGACAAAAAAAAAAAAAAGCCATTTGTCATGTTAACAAGAAACCACAACGTGCTAATTTCTGAAGACTTTCCCGGTGTAAAACTTAGTTACAACTTTTCTAACCTCAGACTGTTACAAAGCTCTCACACTGGAGACTCCTTCATTCTTCACATGCTAAATTAATCTCTGACATTACCATAATTACAGATGTGCGTGTTTTTTTTTTTTTTTGTTTTTTTTTAAAATCCTTTTATGTAGAGTGTCTTCTATATCTTACAAATTCCTGTGTACATTGTTACTGAAGCAACAATAACGTTTTAGATAGTAGAACAAGCGTGTTACTATACATTTTGCATTCAGCTCTACTGTCAGAGGTACTGTACATATTGTTTTAGAATCCTTTGGAGTATTCCTTTAATCTTTCGATCTTCATATATGCTCTTATACACTGATGTTCACAGATAAAGCCTAAAGGCAAGGAAATGCGTCATGTGTGGTATAACTCACACACCTATATAGCTTTATTGTACTGTATATGATATGACCGTTCCACATACAGTAGATGGAATGTACACACACACACACACACACACCCAGAGCCCCTTCACTGATCCTGTCCCTGGCTCTTGTACTCAGGACACCCTGCAGTGACAGCCTTTTCCTTGTATGGGGAGAACGATGCAGAGTTCTCAGAGGGCGAGAGAAAGGCAGAGGAGGGGCAGAAAGAAAATACTCACTCTCTCAGGCCAGACGAATCATAAAACAAACGTTAGATTTGTTCTGGCAACTGTCATACGTGCGGTACCGCGGGTCAACGTTTCTGTCCGAGCAGTCATTCGCCCTACATCCATCAGAAAGAGTGTTTTCCCACGAATACAAAGTTATCACTCTTTTTAGGTCCTGTATTTTTCTTTTTTTCCCCCTTGTTTTTTTGCCCAACGTCCTAGCATCTCTGAGTCTTGGAGTCTTTTTAGTCCTTGTATTGGTTGTGATGTTGTTTATATAGCTTGCATACCCACAAAAAACAAAAAAAAAACAAAAAATTTGCATCCTGAACCAGATCAGCCCAGTCTACCATTTCGGTTTCACGCCGGGGATACGCAAGTCGTTTCGCTTTTGCGTGGAAGGTGTTTGTTTATTGTCAGGGAGGAAATGGAAAAAGCAGGATCACCGCATTTCTCATAAAGCATGTGGGAAAGTGAGGGGGGGAGAGAGAAATCGGCTGTGAGAAACTCATCTCCACGGAGCTGCGACCGGTCAAAGGGCAGCCGAATATGGAGCTGCACTCAGGGTATATATTAAGTTCTGTGTTTATCTGGTTAGGAAACAGAAGCAGATTGCCACTCGGTGTCAATACGACTGTCTAACTCATCACAAACTAACACACATGAGCGACATCAGTAGGGTAAACTTCATATTCTGCACATACAACACAAACACACTTTTAGACTTGTGATCTTAACTATTTGGAATCTTTAAGCCATACACACAGCCTCCAGTCCTATTTCCAGAGAAAAATGGAATGTAATCATCTTTGCTGGCTCAGTTTTGGTTCACGCCCAATCCGCAGTCGTCCTCATTAGGGGATACACGTGCTTCACTACCACTCCCACATTAACATTTCATGCTGTGTGGGGGAGCTGGGGCAGGCCTGTGTGCTGCTGCGATTGTTTCGAAAGAGAGAAGGAGTGATGGATGGAGTGTAAGAGAGCAGGAGGTGTGGGACAAAGGCGAGGCCTTCCTTTTCTGGTGGGAGGTGGGAGGTATGAGGAGCTAAGAGGCAGAGTGATATGAGCACTGAGGGACTACAGTAGAGCTCCTTCAGCACACTGCATACACACTGAGTCATTGTAGGTTCTTTCTTTCTTTCTTAATTTATTTCCTAATTTATTTCTTGATTTCTTTCATTTCTTTCTTTTGTTCTGGCTTTCTTTCTTTTCTTGCGTTCTTGCTTTCTTTCTTAATTTCTTTCTTGTTTTTTTATTTCCTTCTTTTTTCTTGTTTTCTTTCTTTCATTTCTTGCGTTCTTGCTCTCTCTTTTCTTTCTTAATTTCTTTCTTGCTTTTTCATTTCTTGCTTGCTTGCTTGCTTTTAGGCCTTCTTTCTTTCTTTCTTTCTTTCTTTCTTTCTTTCTTTTGTTTTTCTTGCTTAATTCATACCCAATTGTTACCCCTTGTTTTGTTTGCCTTACACATTTTTTTGTTCTATGATGAAGGCAAATTTATTCTTTCTTGCTCGGCATTGCTAATTCTCAGCAAGTAGTTAACAATGATATATTTTCATTTTTACACATTTTTGTTCCGTGAAGCCAAAATGATCCTGCTTTCTTTCTGTCTTTCTTAATTCATACTGACTAATTACCAAATATAAATATATATTTTTTTAGTTTTACACATTAGTTCTATGGATGAAAGCTAATTTTATGTTCTTTGTTTGTTTCTTTTTTTTTTTTTTCTTTAGCTTGAGAATTAGTTTTTTTGGGGATTTCTTTTTGTTTAATTATTTATTCATTCATACCCATAATTTACAAGTGATGATTATTTTAGTGCAGTGGTAGCTTAGTGGTTAGGACGTTGGACTTCTGATTGGAAGGTTGTTAGTTCAAATCACAGCACTGCCAAGCTGCTACTGTTGGGTCCTTGAGCAAGGCCCTTAATTGCTTAGTTGTATAAATGAGATGAACG